>NC_053120.1:2364911-2367411 GCF_010015445.1 Perca fluviatilis
CCCGCGGTGACCACCACCCACAAGGAAAAGGAACATGGAAGGACAGGACACAAAGACAGCACAGGACACAAGGACACACAGACACACAGCCCAGAACACATGGAACACAAGGAAACCCAGTGGAACGAATCACACACACAGGGAACTTGAACACAAGGAAAGACATGGAATGAGAAAGAATGGACCAAGAATGAATGGATGAAGAAAGAATGGAACATGAAATGAGAGGATGAAGAATGGAAGAAAGAATGAAACATGAATGGAAGAAAGAATGAATGAAGAGAATGAATGAGAAAGAATGGAGAAAGAATGGAAGAATGAACATGGAATGAGGAAGAAAGAATGGAATGACAAGAATCACAGAGGACAAAGAAAGAATGGAACAAGGAATGGAAAGGATGGAATGAATCGAGAGGACAAGAAAGAATGGAATGAAAGGACAAGAAAGAATGGACCAAGGAGAAAGAATGGAATGGACAAAGAATGGACATGAATGAGGACAAAGAATGAACACATGAGAGGACAGAAAGAATGGACGAAGAAAGAATGGAACAGAATGGACAAAGAACGGACAGAATGGACAAGAAAGAATGAATGGACAAAGAATGGAATGAGAGGACGAAGAATGGAATGGACAGAAAGAATGAACAGGAATGAGAGGATGAAGAAAGAAAATGGACCAGAATGGACAGACAGAATGAGAAAGAAACATGAGGAAGAAAGAACGGACCAAGGAATGAGGGATGAAGGAATGGAATGAGTGGACAGAAAGAATGGACGAAGAAAGAATGGACAAGAATGAATGGAGAATGGACAAGAAAGAACACACGAATGAGAGTGGACAAGGACACATGAATGAAAGGACGAAGAACGAATGGAATGGAAGAAAGAATCACATGAATGGATGAAGAAAGAATGAAACATGAATGAGAGGGAAGGAGGAAGGAGGCAAGAGAGGGGGGTGGAAGAAAGAATGAAACATGAATGGAGAGGATGAAGAAAGAATGAAACATGAATGAGAGGATGAAGAAAGAATGGACAGGAATGAGAGGATGAAGAAAGAATGGAACATGAATGTGAGAGGGTGAAGAAAGAATGGAACATGAATGAGAGGGATGAAGAAAGAATGAAACATGAATGAGAGGGATGAAGAAAGAATGGAACATGAATGAGAGGGATGAAGAAAGAATGGAACATGAATGAGAGTGGGATGAAGAAAGAATGGATCATGAAGGAGAGGGTGAAGAAAGAATGGAACATGAATGAGAGGATGAAGAAAGAATGGAACATGAATGAGAGGATGAAGAAAGAATGGAAATATGAATGGAGAGGGTGGAAGAAAGAAGGAAACATAGAATGAGAGGATAAGAAGAAAGAATGGAACATGAATGAAAGGATGAAGAAAGAATGGAATATGAATGAGAGGATGAAAGAAAGAATGGAACGTGGAATGAAAGGATGAAGAAAGAATGAAACATGAATGAGAGGGATGAAGAAAGAATGGAACATGAATGAGAGGGAGGAAGAAAGAATGGAAACATGAATGAAAAGGGATGAAGAAGAGAATGAAAAAATGAATGAAAGGATGAAGAAAGAATGGAATATGAATGAGAGGATGAAGAAAGAATTGGAACATGAATGAGGAGGAAGAAGAGAATGGAAAGAAGGAATGAGGAGGAAGAAAGAAGGAAATATGAAAGAGAGGATGAAGAAAGAATGAAACATGAATGAGAGGATGAAGAAAGAATGAAACATGAATGAGAGGATGAAGAAAGAATGGAACATGAATGAGAGGATGAAGAAAGAATGGAACATGAATGAGAGGATGAAGAAAGAATGGATCATGAATGAGAGGATGAAGAAAGAATGGAACATGAATGAGAGGATGAAGAAAGAATGAAACATGAATGAGAGGATGAAGAAAGAATGAAACATGAATGAGAGGATGAAGAAAGAATGAAACATGAATGAGAGGATGAAGAAAGAATGGATCATGAATGAGAGGATGAAGAAAGAATGGATCATGAATGAGAGGATGAAGAAAGAATGAAACATGAATGAGAGGATGAAGAAAGAATGGAACATGAATGAGAGGGATGAAGAAAGAATGAAACATGAATGAGAGGGTGAAGAAAGAATGAAACATGAATGAAAGGATGAAGAAAGAATGAAACATGAATGAAAGGATGAAGAAAGAATGAAACATGAATGAGAGGATGAAGAAAGAATGAAACATGAATGAGAGGATGAAGAAAGAATGAAACATGAATGAGAGGATGAAGAAAGAATGGAACATGAATGAGAGGATGAAGAAAGAATGAAACATGAATGAAAGGATGAAGAAAGAATGGAACATGAATGAGAGGATGAAGAAAGAATGGATCATGAATGAGAGGATGAAGAAAGAATGAAACATGAATGAGAGGATGAAGAAAGAATGGAACATGAATGAGAGGATGAAGAAAGAATGAAACATGAATGAGGATGAAGAAAGAATGAA
>NC_053120.1:2372411-2414911 GCF_010015445.1 Perca fluviatilis
GTAATCTTTGTCTCTGTGTCCTGTAATCGTTGTTTCTGTGTCCTGTAATCTTTGTCTCTGTGTCCTGTAATCTTTGTTTCTGTGTCCTGTATTCTTTGTCTCTGTGTCCTGTAATCTTTGTCTCTGTGTCCTGTAATCTTTGTTTCTGTGTCCTGTATTCTTTGTCTCTGTGTCCTGTAATCTTTGTCTCTTTGTCCTGTAATCTTTGTCTCTGTGTCCTGTAATCTTTGTCTCTCTGTGTGCTGTAATCTTTGTCTCTGTGTCTTGTAATCTTTGTTTCTGTGTCCTGTAATCTTTGTCTCTGTGTCCTGTAATCTTTGTCTCCTGTGTCCTGTAATCTTTGTCTCTGTGTCCTGTAATCTTTGTCTCTGTGTCCTGTAATCTTTGTCTCTCTGTGTCCTGTAATCTTTGTCTCTGTGTCCTGTAATCGTTGTTTCTGTGTCCTGTAATCTTTGTCTCTGTGTCCTGTAATCTTTGTCTCTGTGTCCTGTAATCTTTGTCTCTGTGTCCTGTAATCTTTGTCCCTCTGTGTGCTGTAATCTTTGTCTCTGTGTCCTGTAATCTTTGTTTCTGTGTCCTGTAATCTTTGTCTCTGTGTCCTGTAATCTTTGTCTCTGTGTCCTGTAATCTTTGTCTCTGTGTCCTGTAATCTTTGTCTCTGTGTCCTGTAATCTTTGTCTCTGTGTCCTGTAATCTTTGTCTCTCTGTGTGCTGTAATCTTTGTCTCTGTGTCCTGTAATCTTTGTTTCTGTGTCCTGTAATCTTTGTCTCTGTGTCCTGTAATCTTTGTCTCTCTGTGTCCTGTAATCGTTGTCTCTGTGTCCTGTAATCTTTGTCTCTCTGTGTCCTGTAATCTTATCTTTGTCTCTCTGTGTCCTGTAATCTTTGTCTCTGTGTCCTGTAATCTTTGTCTCTGTGTCCTGTAATCTTTGTCTCTCTGTGTCCTGTAATCTTTGTCTCTGTGTCCTGTAATCTTTGTCTCTGTGTCCTGTAATCTTAATCTCTGTGTCCTGTAATCTTTGTTTCTGTGTCCTGTAATCTTTGTCTCTGTGTCCTGTAATCTTTGTCTCTCTGTGTCCTGTAATCTTTGTCTCTGTGTCCTGTCATCTTTGTCTCTCTGTGTCCTGTAATCTTTTTCTCAGTGTCCTGTAATCTTTGTCTCTGTGTCCTGTAACCTTTGTCTCTCTGTGTCCTGTAATCTTTGTCTCTCTGTGTCCTGTAATCTTTGTCTCTGTGTCCTTTAATCTTTGTCTCTCTGTGTCCTGTAATCTTTGTCTCTGTGTCCTGTAATCTTTGTCTCTGTGTCCTGTAATCTTTGTTTCTGTGTCCTGTAATCTTTGTCTCTGTGTCCTGTAATCTTTGTCTCTCTGTGTCCTGTAATCTTTGTCTCTCTGTGTCCTGTAATCTTTGTCTCCTGTGTCCTGTAATCTTTGTCTCTCTGTGTCCTGTAATCTTTGTCTCTGTGTGCTGTAATCTTTGTCTCTGTGTCCTGTAATCTTTGTCTCTCTGTGTGCTGTAATCGTTGTCTCTGTGTCCTGTAATCTTTGTCTCTGTGTCCTGTAATCTTTGTCTCTCTGTGTCCTGTAATCTTTGTCTCTCTGTGTCCTGTAATCTTTGTCTCTGTGTCCTGTAATCTTTGTCTCTCTGTGTCCTGTAATCTTTGTCTCTCTGTGTCCTGTAATCTTTGTCTCTGTGTCCTGTAATCTTTGTCTCTCTGTGTCCTGTAATCTTTGTCTCTCTGTGTCCTGTAATCTTTGTCTCTGTGTCCTGTAATCTTTCTCTGTGTCCTGTAATCGTTGTCTCTCTGTGTCCTGTAATCTTTGTCTCTTTGTCCTGTAATCTTTGTCTCTGTGTCCTGTAATCTTTGTCTCTCTGTGTCCTGTAATCTTTGTTTCTGTGTCCTGTAATCTTTCTCTGTGTCCTGTAATCTTTCTCTGTGTCCTGTAATCTTTGTTTCTGTGTCCTTTAATCTTTCTCTGTGTCCTGTAATCTTTGTCTCTCTGTGTCCTGTAATCTTTGTCTCTCTGTGTCCTGTAATCTTTGTCTTCTGTGTCCTGTAATCTTTGTCTCTCTGTGTCCTGTAATCTTTGTTTCTGTGTCCTGTAATCTTTGTCTCCTGTGTCCTGTAATCTTTGTCTCTCTGTGTCCTGTAATCTTTGTTTCTGTGTCCTGTAATCTTTGTCTCTCTGTGTCCTGTAATCTTTGTCTCTGTGTCCTGTAATCTTTGTCTCTCTGTGTCCTGTAATCTTTGTCTCTCTGTGTCCTGTAATCTTTGTCTCTGTGTCCTGTAATCTTTGTCTCTCTGTGTCCTGTAATCTTTGTCTCTCTGTGTCCTGTGATCTTTGTCTCTGTGTCCTGTAATCTTTGTCTCTGTGTCCTGTAATCTTTGTCTCTCTGTGTCCTGTAATCTTTGTCTCTCTGTGTCCTGTAATCTTTGTCTCTCTGTGTCCTGTAATCTTTGTCTCTGTGTCCTGTAATCTTTGTCTCTCTGTGTCCTGTAATCTTTGTCTATCTGTGTCCTGTAATCTTTGTCTCCTGTGTCCTGTAATCTTTGTCTCTCTGTGTCCTGTAATCTTTGTCTCTCTGTGTCCTGTAATCTTTGTCTCTCTGTGTCCTGTAATCTTTGTTTCTGTGTCCTGTAATCTTTCTCTGTGTCCTGTAATCTTTCTCTGTGTCCTGTAATCTTTGTTTCTGTGTCCTGTAATCTTTCTCTGTGTCCTGTAATCTTTGTCTCTCTGTGTCCTGTAATCTTTGTCTCCTGTGTCCTGTAATCTTTGTCTCTCTGTGTCCTGTAATCTTTGTCTCCTGTGTCCTGTAATCTTTGTCTCTCTGTGTCCTGTAATCTTTGTCTCTCTGTGTCCTGTAATCTTTGTCTCTCTGTGTCCTGTAATCTTTGTTTCTGTGTCCTGTAATCTTTCTCTGTGTCCTGTAATCTTTCTCTGTGTCCTGTAATCTTTGTTTCTGTGTCCTGTAATCTTTCTCTGTGTCCTGTAATCTTTGTCTTCTGTGTCCTGTAATCTTTGTCTCTCTGTGTCCTGTAATCTTTGTTTCTGTGTGTCCTGTAATCTTTGTCTCCTGTGTCCTGTAATCTTTGTCTCTCTGTGTCCTGTAATCTTTGTCTCTCTGTGTCCTGTGATCTTTGTCTCTGTGTCCTGTAATCTTTGTCTCTGTGTCCTGTAATCTTTGTCTCTCTGTGTCCTTTAATCTTTGTCTCTCTGTGCCCTGTAATCTTTGTCTCTCTGTGTCCTGTAATCTTTGTCTCTGTGTCCTGTAATCTTTGTCTCTCTGTGTCCTGTAATCTTTGTCTCTCTGTGTCCTGTAATCTTTCTCTGTGTCCTTTAATCTTTGTCTCTCTGTGTCCTGTAATCTTTGTCTCTCTGTGTCCTGTAATCTTTGTCTATCTGTGTCCTGTAATCTTTGTCTCCTGTGTCCTGTAATCTTTGTCTCTCTGTGTCCTGTAATCTTTGTCTCTCTGTGTCCTGTAATCTTTGTCTCTCTGTGTCCTGTAATCTTTGTCTCTGTGTCCTGTAATCTTTGTCTCTGTGTCCCTGGCGGCTCCAGTGTCTCTTCCTGTTGTGGTGCATGGCTCCGGTGTCGTGGAACGGCTCCCAGATTATCTACGACAAAGTGGTTCGGCCCATCTTCCTCCGCCACGAGGCCACGGTGGACAACATGGTGAGCGACCTCGGCGGCAGAGCCATGAACGCCGCCGAGAACCTCACCAGAGAAGGTATCAACACCCACACAATACTCTATACTACTATACTGTAGTATTTAAAGGTAACTTTCAGTTGTTTTTTTGTTAACCTGGACCCTATTTGGGCAGATAGGAACAACAATATTTTAATTTGGTCCAGTATTAAGCAAGAGAAACAAGCTGCAATGTAACGCTAATGAAATGTTCACCATCAGTTTGCCCGCCAGACTCCATGTAAATAATCAGGACTTTTAGCATTATAAAACACACTTCATTCAAAGTGGACAGAAACTAAATAAAACTACCAAAAGCCGTCTTGGTTCATCTTTCCACTGTTCCAACAATCACCACTCTGGTTTGGTTGAAATAAACCCTTAATTCACCCATTTACATGTGGAGATATGCTGGCTCTATACACGCTGAAAGTCCTGATAATTTACATGGAGTCTGGTGGAGATATGCTGGCTCTATACACACTAAAAGTCCTGATTATTTACATGGAGTCTGGTAGAAATATGCTGACTCTATACACGCTAAAAGTCCTGATTATTTACATGGAGTCTGGTGGAGATATGCTGGCTCTATACACGCTAAAAGTCCTGATTATTTACATGGAGTCTGGTGGAGATATGCTGGCTCTATACACGCTAAAAGTCCTGATTATTTACATGGAGTCTGGTGGAGATATGCTGGCTCTATACACGCTAAAAGTCCTGATTATTTACATGGAGTCTGGTGGAGATATGCTGGCTCTATACACGCTAAAAGTCCTGATTATTTACATGGAGTCTTGTGGAGATATGCTGGCTCTATACACACTAAAAGTCCTGATTATTTACATGGAGTCTGGTGGAAATATGCTGGCTCTATACACGCTAAAAGTCCTGATTATTTACATGGAGTCTGGTGGAGATATGCTGGCTCTATACATGCTAAAAGTACAGATTATTTACATGGAGTCTGGTGGTGTTTGGTGATGGTGATTTTAACAGAAACTTTTCCATAGAACATGATTCACAGTTTGTATTTTGTTTTTTTACATTTCAAATTTGCATAATTTGTGCTCCGACAACTTTTGGCGGCCACAGACATTGGTTTTGGGAGAATTTGCTGTTTTTCTCTTTTTACAACATTTTAGAAGTTTTTGCCATTTGTTTTTCGCATTTTGGGCCTTTTTTTCCGTTGTTTTTGTGTCATTTGTTTTTAACCATTTTTCTGGTGTTTTTATTGCTTTTTCCGGAAACAATTTCATTGACATTTTGGAATTTTTAAGACCTTTTAGGCGTTAAAACTGAACATTTCTGTTTTTAATTAGCTTTTCGGGACAAAGTCCGGGGTAACGAGCTGCCAGAACTTCTTCTGTTATTTTAGGGGTTTATTTCTTAGAGTGTAGTCGACATATTAAATGAAACCCTCCGTCTTTCCGTCTCTTCAGTCCTGTGCCATCTGATGAAGAACAAAGCCCTGGTGACTCCGGGGCCGTCGGCCAATCAGCAGGAAGCTATCAGTTTACCGAGTTCCTCAGCGGCTCGAGTCGCTCCATCAGAGCCGAGCATAGAAGAAGAAGAACGGCCGGTACGTAAACCACAGCTGCTACTAGGGGAGTAATTTACAAGACAGGGAGGGAGGGAGGGACTACACATGCTAACCCAGTTGTCCTGTTTCCTGTTCCAGCCTTTCCTTGGTTGACCGGTACGGTAAGTCATCTGGTTTGGTGTTAGTAGAACCTCAGTGACCCTGGTAGATCAGTGACTGGGTTAAGGCCCAGATATACTTGCTTTTAAATACGCGTTCGTGTACGTAAGAAAATATATAAGAAAATATAACGCTATGTGTCTGCAAGATGCAATTCAGCACATGAGCGTGTGGCAGTATATCGGATTCAGCCGAATATTGGTCTTTTTGAGTTTTTTCCCAGCAAACCGAACCCTACGCTGGTCACCATAGTGACGGCGCCGTTGATTATGGGAAGGTGTTTACGTAGGTGGAGCGTTTAATGCAGTAGGCTGTGAGAAAGTGGACATGGAACTGGTGAGCAGAAAAAGTTGTTGTTTGGCAGTACTTTCAGTCAAAAGAAGGCCATTCAAGTCCAGCTACATGTTCAATCTGTTCAATGCTGATTGGTCTGGTGGTGGCGAGGACCCTAAACTATACACAACATGGCCGCTGTTACAACATCTGGTACGAAACATCCGAAAGAATACGAGTTGTGCACGAAGGAATCTCCAGACAGCAGCCAGAATGCAGCAACTTCAGGTAGATAAAATGACAAATACACTGCTGT
This sequence comes from Perca fluviatilis, assembly GCF_010015445.1. Classification (NCBI taxonomy): domain Eukaryota; kingdom Metazoa; phylum Chordata; class Actinopteri; order Perciformes; family Percidae; genus Perca; species Perca fluviatilis. The sequence goes on from NC_053120.1 coordinate 2,378,393, forward strand.
GGACATTGTTTACTTCACTACTTGCACCTAGCTAAAAACGACAGCATACGTCTTTTAAATTATAGATTATAGATTGGACAGATAGTCTAGCTAGCTGTCTGGATTTACCCTGCAGAGGCCTGAGGAGCAGTTAACCATAGTCCTCACAAATCCACCGGAGGTTAGAACCCCGACACAGAGACAGAGGAAGGGGACGGACATCCGGCGGCACCTGAACAATCCCGGAAGTTGAACGCTGTATGTACTAATCCTCTAGATACACGCAAAGTACTTAGGCAAGTATGTGAAAATGCTGTTTGCATCGCCACCACTTGTATACACATACGCATTGTTAAAAAGCAAGTATATACCAACAAGTATATACCAACAAATATATACAAGTATATACCAACAAGTATATACCAACAAATATATACAAGTATATGCCAACAAGTATATACCAACAAGTATATACCAACAAATATATACAAGTATATGCCAACAAGTATATACCAACAAGTATATACCAACAAATATATACAAGTATATGCCAACAAGTATATACCAACAAGTATATACCAATAAATATATACAAGTATATGCCAAGAAGTATATGCCAACAAGTATATACCAACAAGTATATACCAACAAATATATACAAGTATATACCAACAAGTATATACCAACAAATATATACAAGTATATACCAACAAGTATATACCAACAAGTATATACCAACAAATATATACAAGTATAGCCAACAAGTATATACCAACAAATATATACAAGTATATACCAACAAGTATATACCAACAAATATATACAAGTATATACCAACAAGTATATACCAACAAATATATACAAGTATATACCAACAAGTATATACCAACAAATATATACAAGTAAATGCCAACATGTATAGCGGCGCCTTTAGAGGTGGAGCAGCTTTCACCTTCAGTGGTTCTGAGCCTTTAGAGGTGGAGCAGCTTTCACCTTCAGTGGTTCTGAGCCTTTAGAGGTGGAGCAGCTTTCACCTTCAGTGGTTCTGAGCTGCTTATAAGTTATTTGATGCTTTAAAAACGTCCCGATTGGCTGCAGCTTCTTCTCTGTTTTCAGTCCTTCAGATAGCAGCGGAGGAAGAGGAGAAGCCTCCGGGAGGAAGAGGAAGAGCCTTCAGGGAGGAAGAGGAGGAGCCTCATGGAGGAAGAGGAGTCCTCTTCACCATCACAGCGAGAAGAATCCCTCCTGCTGTCAAAGAGACTAATGTCCTATATCACATCAGATACGTTATATTTATTCATACCCCAGTCTGTAACGTGAACTCAGACAGACTGTGATGTTACAAACATGTTTCCTTATTGTTTTCATTTTATTTATTCATAGGTTATTTATTAATGAATTCTGTGCTCAGTGGGATGTTTAGTTTTTAGACGATGAAGCACCTGCGAATAAAACCAAAAGGCTCAACTTCTCTGCTGCAGATAAACAGTTTGACTTCTCGGCAAAAAAAGCCCAAATAAAACGTTCCTCGTGGTTTATTCTTTCGTATCGTAGCAGTGCAAAGGGAAGATCACTGCTAAAAGTAACACATTCTCGAAAGATGTTCTCAAACAAAGTGCATAAAGCAGCAGCAGCGAGCGGGCTGCATGTGGACCCAAGTTTGTTGCTGTGTGATGTCATCAAGGCCTCACAGGACCGCTCGACTTTTAACCTTTTTAAGAAGACATGAAAGAGAAATTAAGACATGAAAGAGAAAGTAAGTACGATGCAAAAATAAGGAAGACACGAATATACACATATTTAAACACATAGGAGGCATTGCCATCAATCTAAAATGGGCATTTTCTGAAGTTTTTGTTGCGTTTTTTGGACGTTGTTTAAAAAAATAAAATGTATTGTGACATTTTTGTCGCCTTTTTCAATGTTTTTGCCGCTTTAAAAAGAATGTTTTTGTTGCTTATTTGAGATGATTTTTTTTTTTTTTAGTTTTGGTCGCCTTTTCACGGATTTTGGGCGGCAAAGATCACAGGATGGGGGTGCTAGTCTTTATCTGGTTTGAGGTTGAGGTAAAAAAAAAATATTTGCACATGTTAAACAAATTATGATAATACACTAGAATATATAATGTGTACAAAGGTCTGTATAAAAACTATATATTTTGTTGTATGCTCGTTTTTCCTGCTATTATGCGTCTTCATAACATGCCAAAATGGCAACGAATTGGCGTGTCATAAATACGACACTTCATGAGATCAGTCTGGTTTTCTCAATCCACTCAGCCGTGTCCCGGGACACCCCACCTCCTCAACTTTAACTTTATCTGTGTCCCTGAAGGGCGATAAGGTGTGCAGCAAATAATATAAACACATACAAGACACATAAATACATACGAGTTCTACACACAGTCCAACTGGAACACCACCGTAACAGTACGAAGACAAATAAATACAGTACAGGCCAAAAGTTTGGACACACCTTCTCATTCAGTGCGTTTCCTTTTTATTTTCATGACTATTTACATTGTAGATTCTCACTGAAGGCATCAAAACTATGAATGAACACATATGGAATTATGTACTTAACAAAAAAGTGTGAAATAACTGAAAACATGTCTTATATTTTAGATTCTTCAAAGTAGCCACCCTTTGCTTTTTTTGATAACTCTGCAAACCCTTGGTGTTCTCTCAATGAGCTTCATGAGGTAGTCACCTGAAATGGTTTTACCTTCACAGGTGTGCTTTGTCAGGGTTCATTAGTGGAAGTTTTTCCCTTATTAATAAAAAAAGCAAAGGGTGGCTACTTTGAAGAATCTAAAATATAAGACATGTTTTCAGTTATTTCACACTTTTTTGTTAAGTACATAATTCCATATGTGTTCATTCATAGTTTTGATGCCTTCAGTGAAAATCTACAATGTAAATAGTTATGAAAATAAAAAGGAAACGCATTGAATGAGAAAGTGTGTCCAAACGTTTGGCTCGTACTGTACCTGTTAGGAAAACGTGCATATCAGCCTCCAAAGTTGACCCAAAATAATCTACAATGACCATTGTCAACGACCACATCAGAGTCCATGATTACATTACATCACCAACCACTTTGGTCAACGTTTCTGACATCCATCCATTGTTGAACCCAAAGTTACGCCCTCGTTTACACATATGCAGGCGTAGATTTCGGGGGAGGGTGCAGGGAATTTATCCCCCCCCCCCCCCAATATTTAGCAGAGATTTCTTCCCCCTCAAATAATATGAGAGACCACCCCGCTCCCCAAAAAAAGAGGTCAAAATAACCGTTCAGGGGGCTCAAAACATGTACGCATCCTTACCTGTAAATACATGTTTCCCCCAGACCCCAGTTAAAATGTGTGTGTGTGTGTGTGTGTGTGTGTGTGTGTGTGTGTGTGCGATGTTGAAACCAAACCTACGCCCTTGCACATATGGAGACATATATTTGTGATCAAATATCAGTTTCTTTTATATATTAGATATAGGCTATATAACTTTTGTAAATACTGAAGTAGCCATAATACTTAACAAGAATACATAATATTTAACATATATGATCAAACATACCCATGTATTCAACAAAAAAACATGCATTTGCAGTTCTTATATATATATATATATATATATATATATATATATGTATGTATATATATGTATATATATGTATATATGTGTATATATATATGTATATATATATATATATATATATATGTATGTATATATATGTATTTATATGTATATATGTGTATATATATATATGTATATATATATGTTTATATATGTATATATATATATATATGTATATATATATATATATATATATATATATATATATATATATATATATATATATATATATATATATATATATATATAGCTCTTGGACAAATGACTATTATTGCTATATTTTCAAATACATGTGGTATATGTACATATAATAGAGTGTAAATATTAATATTAACAGTCTATGGTACATACTGAGTGGAGAAACTTTACTGAACCAGGAGGGGGCGACAGAGAACCTGCTGCGCTGTCAACGTACTGACGTGGCATGGAACGCGATGACGTGCCGTGCGGTACGTCCATTCAGACCAGCAGCTTTGGCTTGGTTCGTGTTTGTCAAAGAATTTGTGTATTTCCAGCTGCATTTTGGTGATTTTCCGTTCTTCAGTTCGGAGTAACATACAAGTGACAGTCTAGATACGTGTTGAGACTCACCTGCTCTCTTTCAACAAGACGTCTAAACATTGGTAAGCACCGAGAAGCTGTTATACTTGTGGGTTGTTCAAACAAAATGCCAAACTCCGTATAGCATCTATGAAAATTAAGCTACAACTGCTTATCGGCAACCATACCACGTTGCTGTATGTTTACATGAGATGTCTCGTGAATCATAAGGACATTTTGCTTAATTCGGCTCAGAAATATTTTACCGGGCTACAACAAATTTCCACATCCAGACCGATTTAGCTAGATAGCTAGCTAGTTAGCTTATCGGCGTGTTGTGCTGGAGGATAACGTTAGGTTACCACTAAGCTAAAGTTATATAGGTTGAGTTTACATTAAAATAGATAGGTGTTGGGTGATGTGCTTAATGCCGAATTGAGAAGTAAAACCATAGCAATTCGTAAATGTACTTTAATCCACGTTCTAGTAACTGTTTACATTTACTGACACAATTCAATCTTAATTTAACAGATATATTAACAGAAGTCTGGCGACGCCTTCTCGTCGAGGGTTTGTAGGCTGAATTAGTAGTACACAGGGGAATACATCGGTAAAAATTCGACTTTTACAAGCATAATATATTGTTTTTAACATTTAGAATCACTGTTGAACGTGGCAGACATTTACGTTCAGTTCCATGTTTATTTTGAAGGATGAATTGTCATTTTCCCCTCCATTATAATAATGTATAATTATAATATAGTATTGACTTTATTCAGGACACAATGGGCAGAATATACAAAAATATGGCAATACATTTATAGTACTACTCATATAAACGGTTCATCATTTATAAAGTGTGAAAGTGAAGTTGTTGTGTGTGTGGTGAAGCCGGGTCGGCCTGCGGCACCATGAACATCGGCTCCAAGAGTAAGAAGAGGGGGGTCCTGCCGAGCCGGCCTGAGCCCCCCACGGTGGACCAGATCCTGGAGGACATCCACAGAGCTGCTGCCGACGACCCGGTCTTCAGCATCCTGGAGAAGACTGGACAAGGTCAGTACACACACACACACACACACACACACACACACACACACACACACACACACACACACACACACACACACACACACACACAGACAACGAGACACACACACACACACAGAGACACACACACACACACACACACACACACACACACACACACACACACACACAGAGACACACACACACACACACACACACACACACATACAGACACACATACAGATACACAGAGACACACACACACACACACACACACACACACACAGATACACAGAGACACACACACACACACACACACATACAGATACACAGAGACACACACACACACTAACACAGTGAGACACACACAGAGACACACACACAAACAGATACACACACACACACACACACACACAGATACACACACACACACACCTGCAGAGTCCACACACAGATACACACACACACACACACACACACACACACACACACACACACACACACACACACAAGACCCAGACAGACAGTGACACACACACACACACACACACACACACACACACACACACACACACACACACACACAGAGACACACACAATGACTGACACACACACCTGCAGAGCCCACACACACACACACACAGAGAGACACACACACACACACAATGACTGTCACACACACCGAGACACACACACACACACACACACAATGACTGACACACGCAGACACACACACACACACACACACACACACACACACACACACACACACACACACACACAATGACTGACACACGCAGACACACACAGTGACACACAGACAGTGAGACACACACACACACACGCACACAGAGACACACACACACACACACACAGAGACACACACAAATACTGTAGTTTTGGTGCGTGTCCTGAAACCTGTTCTACCCCCAGACTTCGGCCCGGCCCGACAGCGGCGGACGGGCGGGCGTGTCCTGCAGTGCCAGCCACTTCCTGGAGTTGAACCAGGCGGCTGCGGCAGGCGGTTCGGCGCGGCTGTCACAGAACAGAGGAGCTTTACGAGCGGGGAGCATGTAGCGACGTGGCCGAGGTCAAAGGTCAAACGCTCTGAGTCCACGCCACACGTTCAGAGGGACACACACAGACACACACACACACACACACACACACACACAACACACACACACCTCTGTTCAGAGACACTTCTTCTCTGTGTGCGTCCTGGACTCTGCTGAACCGGCCGCATGTTGGGATCTGGAATCAGAGACTTGTGTTGAACTCCTGACCTATGGACAAACACACACACACACACACACACACACACACAGTACAGGCCAAAAGTTTGGACACACCTTCTCATTCAATGCATTTCCTTTTTATTTTCATGACTATTTACATTGTAGATTCTCACTGAAGGCATCAAAACTATGAATGAACACATATGGAATTATGTACTTAACAAAAAGTGTGAAATAACTGAAAACATGTCTTATATTTTAGATTCTTCAAAGTAGCCACCCTTTGCTTTTTATTAATAAGGGAAAAACTTCCAATAATGAACCCTGACAAAGCACACCTGTGAAGGTAAAACCATTTCAGGTGACTACCTCATGAAGCTCATTGAGAGAACACCAAGGGTTTGCAGAGTTATCAAAAAGCAAAGGGTGGCTACTTTGAAGAATCTAAAATATAAGACATGTTTTCAGTTATGTCACACTTTTGTTAAGTATATCCATATGTGTATCTTCATAGTTTAGATGCCTTCAGTGAGAATCTACAATGTAAATAGCTCGAAAAATAAAAAGAAACACATTGAATGAGAAGGTGTGTCCAACACTTTGGCCTGTACTGTATGTGTGTGTGTTTATTTATATATATATATATATATATATATATATATATATATATATATATATATATATATATATATAAAAGAAATAAATAAATGTTGTTTTACCTTGTTGTTTACCTGCCCAGGGACTACAGGTGGAAATTAGCAATTGTTGCTATAACCTGGCCCAAGACATATTCTGTTGTTTAACAAGTTTGTTTATTTGTGCATTGTCCCTGTTTCAAATAAATCCATTTCATTTCCATTCCAATAAAAAAAAATTAATTTGCACAAAGCGAGCCGATCCACTTTTCCATGTTGATAAGAGCATTAAAATGAGAAAATATAATGGGACAAAAAGAAGTCAAGGGACATTTAAAATAGATAAAAATGTGTGATTAATTGCGATTAATCGTGAGTTAACTATGACATTAATGCGATTAATCGCGATAAAATATTTTAATGATAGATAGATAGATAGATAGATAGATAGATAGGCACCTGGTAATGCACCTTTATTTGTATAGCACATTTCAGCAACAGGGCAATTCAAAGTGCTTTACATAAAACATGAAAGAGCAGTTAGAAAACAATTAAAACAATTTAAAAACATTAAAAGACAAGAATAAAATGTACAGTGCAGGTTAACAATTTAAAGAACCAAGAGATAAAATACGCGAATAAAGAGCAGTTCTAAAGTCTAAATCAGGGACATAGTTCACAGTAGGGCTGTCAACGAATATTCTAAATTCGAATAGTTTTAAAAAACACATTTCGAAGGTGAAAATTGATATTCGAATTTAAAAAAAAAACGCTGGCGGTAGCAGAGGCTGTCTGCTCTGCTAGCGCGCCTGAAAGACGTTACATACCGTTTACATATATGTGACATCATGGGCCAGTTGGTCAAAGGTAATCTGATCGGATTTTGGTTATCTGATTGGATCAAATCTTGAAAATGGGTTGTTCAAAAGGGAAAGAAGGATTCTGAAATCCGATTAGATCACAGAATCCAATCCTAGTTTCAATCTGGATCACACCTTCAGTTTGTGTTGTTCAAAACTTAGTCAGTAGGATTTGGATAACTTTGATCCAGGATTTCAAGGTGGATTCCAGGAAGAAAATGTAGTAAAACTTTAAAATTGGTCAAATAATACATTTGTATCATGTAGTGTGTATACTTTTATTTATATTTTGCACTTGTGTAACCGTTGTACCAGTGATAAAGTAGATGAAGTAGACATAGGCTACCAATTAAGCTATTCAGTAAAGTTAAAAATAAAAATAGAAATGATCTTGTCCCCATGTCTAAAGGAGAAAGTGAAAGAGCAGAAGCACAGATCGTCCTGGCAGAGGAACCAGGGGCGGATCTACAGGGGGGCAAGGGGGGGCAGCTGCCCCCCCACTGTAGGGCCTTGCCCCCCCAGCTGCCCCCCTAACTTTGGCATTCAAAAAACTTTGCTTGTAAAAACAAACTGCCACTATGTGCACAGGCTTCTTAAAACATTGAAACAAGCAATTAATTTATATTAATTCATAATAAATAATAATTGTAGATGTAATCTTGCCCCTGCCCCTCAAATACTTAGCTACGTCCCTGCATCAAACGTGCAGAGCAGCGTGCGACATTCAGGCTCTGCACACAGCGAGTTTGGCTGCGTGTGGGGCCCTGCATCCCGCAAAGACTGGAGCGAACTGAGCTGCCCCCCCCCCCGAGCCTCTCCAAAGTGAAGTCTGTTTTCCAGGTGAAGTTAAAGCACACGGTTTCATCTAAAGTTAAATTTGTAATAATTATAATGTCTGCTAAAGGCGAGTCAGTATCAACAACAGCGTTCTGTTAGCCAAAAGTCAAATTCGTTCCTCGTGGGTTGTAAGTTTATGCTGTTTGATTAGTTTGATTTCAGTAAAGACAAGAAGAGCATAATACAGAATATTACAAACTGGCATGTTTGAATTCATAACGTTTACAGAGGGTCGCCGTTAATAATGGTAATTATAGTAACAAAAAAGATAATGGAACTATGAATAGAAATAATAGTTGTAGCAGTTTAGGGCGTAGCAGTTTAGGGCATAGCAGGGCGTTGCGGGGCGTAGTAGGGCATATCAGTTTATGTATGAGGGTTTCCATGTACCGTCTTCCCCTGCCACCCTACCAAGATCTCTTGCTACCCCTTTGCCCCCCCATGTAAAATTTTCTAGATCCGCCACTGAGAGGAACTAATCAAGCTGACCAAACTGCAGCAAACCAGAGCCAGACTTCAGCTCCGCATCTGTTGTCCATTGGCCAGATGAAAACTCAAAAACAAAGAAATAGCAGAATCCATGTCATTCCTTGCTTTACAACATATATAGCGTTGTCAGTATTACCAGGATAACTATGTAGGCTAATCACTTAGATAGTTGTGTTTTTGAAAAGCAAACTATATCATTGCTTAGAGTGTGTGTGTTGAAAACCCCCCCCCAAAAAATAACATATATCTTGCTTATATATTATTGTTTCTGCTTATGTATTAATCTGTCTGTTGCTTACATACTGATCTTTTTTGCATTTTATGACAGAAAGAGCTCTCATTGAGAAACTGTGAAGAAGTGTAGGAAAGCACCTAGACAGATAAGAAGAGCACAGGCAGGAGCTGCAGCCTTGACGTGTGTGTGTGTGTGTGTGTGTGTGTGTGTGTGTGTGTGTGTGTGTGCGTGCGTCTTGAAGGCGCATGTGTGGCCGTACACAGCACACGAGCTTTAGAGTTCATGAAGTTCATTACTGTAACATTATTTGTGAAGTGTTTCCTACATTACCTTACAAGGATAGGGAAGTTCATATAGTACGTCCCTTTTGATAATTTTGGGAGGAGTAAAATGTTTTTCGTGTATAAATATGAGTGTTTTTGGCGAGTAGCGGCCCTTCTTTTGGGTGCCTTTTCTGGGTCCCCTTTTGAGCCCTTTTGGGTCCCTTTTGGGCTCCCTTTTGGGTCCCTTTTGGGCTCCCTTTGGGCTCTTTTACCCGAGTGCTTTATGTGGCCTCGGGATGCCATGAAGCCTTCTCCATCTACCCTTGCACTTTCTGTTGCACTAGGAAAGATTCATTATGCCTCTCTCAGCTGGAGAGGGGTTCCCCTGCGCTCGCTGAGTGTAAGGGAGGAAAAGAAAAAGAAACAAGACTATCTCTGACAAACGGCTTCGAATACCTCTGTTAAACAGAGGCCAAAAAGTGCTCTTCTCTCTTAGTTTGCCCAGACGCTCTTTTCGCTGCGTTTTGGGGAAGATTTATTTGCCTCTTTGACACCAGAGAGGAGATTACCTGCACTCTTATGAGTGTGGGAGACAGAGAGCCAGGAGGAGAAGAGAAGCAGCTTTAAATACCTCTGTTAGAGCGGAGGCTTTATCTTTATCTTTATCTTTATTTTTAGTTTTATTTTGTAGAGGAACACTTGCTTTTAATTTCTGCTTTTGTCACAAAAATAATAAAAACTACCTGAGTCCGACTTTGGACTAGGGGAGTCAACCTTTTGCCAGTTCCTTATTTTTCTCTGGGATCGTCTCGCCCGCTAACTGGGGTTAGTGACTCCTCTTTAACCGCCCGTGGAGAGTTGCCTCCCGGCGGGGATCGACTTGGACACGCAGACCTCCTGTTATCTCCTAGTGGGAGAGACCTCCTGTTATCTCCTAGTGGGAGAGACCTCCTGTTATCTCCTAGTGGGAGAGACCTCCTGTTATCTCCTAGTGGGAGTGCATTTCCCTACCACAGCCTGGTCAGACCTCCTGTTATCTCCTAGTGGGAGAGACCTCCTGTTATCTCCTAGTGGGAGTGCATTTCCCTACCACAGCCTGGTCAGACCTCCTGTTATCTCCTAGTGGGAGTGCATTTCCCTACCACAGCCTGGTCAGAGCCTCTGAGCACCTCCTCTCTCAGCCCGGTGACCAAGAAGGGCAAGGCGGGCGTCCTTGAGAAGGAAGGGACCTCCGGTGACCCTGGGAGGACGGCTGAGACCGTGAGTACTAAAGAAAAATCATTGGTTTTAAAGATCCCCTCGGGCAGTGCTTGTCATATACAGGGGGATAAGAGCTGTGTTTTTGGGGACTTCTGGTGTAGTGTGTATCTGACCTCTTGTCTCGCCTTCGTTCCCTGATCCGGGCGAGGGCTCCTCCTTAGACGGAGGGCGTGTGTGTCTCTATAAACTAAAATTAATCAGGGAAGGGTCAAAAGCAACTCCTTTTTAGTATAGGTCAAAACATCCGCCCCGCTGACGGGCAACTGGCGTTCTGCTGAGGGGAAGGCGATTAAAAAGGGGTTGGCTCGGCCACAGCGAGCGACGCGACGCCTCAGCGAACTGCCACACAGGTCTACACCTCCTAAAAACAGGGCTTATGGGTAAATGCTGGTCTCTCCTGCTCAGATGAAGAAGAACCCCGAACATTCTTTATTTTGTAAACTATTGGACATTTAGCCTTTTTGTTTTGTTTTTAAAGCGCCCATATTATGAAAAAATCACTTTTTCTGGGATTTGGGGTGTTCTTTTGTGTCTCTGGTGCTTCCACACACATACACACTTTGAAAAAAATCCATCCATGCTGTTTTGAGTGAGATACAATTTCTGAATGTGTCCTGCCTTCAGTCTCCTAGTGAGCTGGTCAAAATCGGCTCGGACTGTGACGTCACAGTCCGAAATGAGCTGGCTAACCACAACCGTTAGCTCGTTAGCATGCTAACCGTTAGCATTAGCATGCTAACGCTAATGCTAACGCTAGCATGCTACATCGTTCTCAATAGCAAAGCACTGCTACAACACACACAAGTTCACCATAATCTCCAAAAGAACTACTTCCATGTGCGCCCTCATTTAGAAGAAGTCTCCCAGCTGATCCTGCCTTGTAACTGACCAAAGTTGGAGAAACAGGCTTTCTTTTACTGTCTCTAGAGTTAGCTAGCTGACATGATCTACATCTGAGCTACTGAGCATGTGCGAGTGCAATCAAAGATAGTACAGAAGAAGAAGATGAAAAGAGGTCTCACTCTGTAGCTAAAACAGAGACCAGGTGAAAAGAGGATCTGCAGCAGTGAGAGAGAGCTGTGCAGTACAACTAAAATATGGTGTTTTTTGAAAATTAAACCATGTAAACCTATTCTGGTACAACCTTAAAATACAGTTATGAACCTGAAAATGAGCATAATATGGGCGCTTTAAGACATTTACAAAATCTCTACAATATATTTGTTAATGTATATTTGTTTTTATTTGTTGTAACTCAGATGAGGGGTCATGAAAGAAATTATGAATGGAAGTGGATGGTTATGTTATTTTTGTGTTTTGTGTCAAAATAAGAAATACTTACAGTGACCCCATGTTGGCCCTTCTACCTGTTCTTTACATAGCTGGTAGCCCACATTGTGATATGTTGTCCCATTTAGAGCACTGGTAATCCGGATTTGGTATTCTTGAAAACTGTGTATCTGGATCAGGGTGATCCGGTCCAATGTTGCTTTGAAAAAACGGCATAAAAGTAATACGGATTACCTGATCCTGGATAGCAAATCCAAATCTGGATAATTTTGATCCATATTAAATGTTTTGAACAACTGGCCCCATGAGATGGCTGTGACTATTTATACCTTTTATATATGTCTGTATACAGTACAGGCCAAAAGTTTGGACACACCTTCTCATTCAATGCATTTCCTTTTTATTTTCATGACTATTTACATTGTAGATTCTCACTGAAGGCATCAAAACTATGAATGAACACATATGGAATTATGTACTTAACAAAAAAGTGTGAAATAACTGAAAACATGTCTTATATTTTAGATTCTTCCAAGTAGCACCCACCCTTTGTGTTTTTTATTAATAAGGGAAAAACTTCCACTAATGAACCCTGACAAAGCACACCTGTGAAGGTAAAACCATTTCAGGTGACTACCTCATGAAGCTCATTGAGAGAACACCAAGAGTTTGCAGAGTTATCAAAAAGCAAAGGGGTGGCTACTTTGGAAGAATCTAAAATATAAGACATGTTTTCAGTTATTTCACACTTTTTGTTAAGTACATAATTCCATATGTGTTCATTCATAGTTTTGATGCCTTCAGTGAGAATCTACAATGTAAATAGTCATGAAAATAAAAAGGAAACGCATTGAATGAGAAGGTGTGTCCAAACTTTTGGCCTGTACTGTATATGATTTATACCTGCGCTGTTGCTCGCCACAATAGTTGCAGTCTTCTCCTGAACAGAGGGGGCGCTAATGAGCAAAGGCTACCGACGCTGCTCTTTCTACGGACTAGAAGAAGAAGACAAAGGTAAACAACGGCAGCAGCAGCATTGCGTCGCCGATGCTTCGGTTGTGATTCGCTGGCATCCATTGTCCGGGATCGAGCCTTTCATTCACCATAAAAGAGCTCATCTTAACCCGGTGAGTTTACCAGAGAGACCTGCAGTCACTCTGAGAGTCCTGGCATCCGGTTGTCGGCGAACTCATTCAGGCTTCCTGTTTCCGCTTTGTCGCGCGCCGCTGAAAAAAAAGAGCCGTGCGCGACCTCGGCTCGGCCGGATATGACATCATTTTGACGTCACGATGTCGCGCGCCACCTTGGATGCATGCGCAACCAGATGTTCGAATAGTTCGAATATTCTGTGTTATTTTAGATGGAATATTCGAACGCCATTTTTTGAGAAATTTTGACAGCCCTAGCTCACAGTCCGTCTCTTGATAAGTTCACAGAAATATCTGATGTTGTCTTTCTTACTGATCTAGTTCACAGACTAAATCTGACCAGTTCACAGACATGGTCCTTGTATGGATTATCTCATGTCACACCTGTGTTGGAGAGGTAATATCAGAAATATGTCAGTTATCTGTCGGTCCATATTTCTCCATAATTTCTCTGACCACAGGTCCTTGTGGCTCAAGTGACTTGGTGTTTTTTGTTACCCATTACAAGATTGCAGTAGTTCTACTTTTCACTACGATGTAGCCTGCAAATCTGCGATTTATTTTTATATAAAACTCGATTTACGATTCACGTTGATTTTCCCCACCTTCAAAACAAAATAACTGCGAACTGTAAATATATTTTAAAAATATATATTTATTGTATTAATTATGTTTAATTAAAGTGCATCAACATAAACAAAATTGCAAAGGCAAACCCTTTCTCTAACTGAGAAGTCACTTTGCAGTGTGCAACAAAGATTGCTAAACCAAATTATTTATACTGTATTTGGACTGAAAAAAAAATCTAAAAAATTGATTTTTTTTGAAAATATGAATCGATTTGACCTACCAACTCGATTTTTTTAATCAAATCGATTTTTTTTCCCAGCCCTACTACAAAGCTTAGTTTAATCTTGGTAAACCTTGCTAAATCCGGGACAGTTCACAGTCTGTCTCTTGATAAGTTCACTGAAATATCTGACAAGTTCACAGACGTTGTCTTTCTTATTGATCTAGTTCACGGAATAAATCAGTCAAGAATAACATTTACAGTGCAGTATAAGAATAAAAAAAAAACATGACAGAGCAGTTACAAAACAATAAAAATCAAGTAAAACAGTTAAACATATAAATGCAGATAAAATAGGTTATTTTAAGAAAGGCAAGATCAAAAAGATAGGTCTTCAGCCTGGATTTAAAAGATGTGAGAGTTGCTGCAGACCTGCAGTTTTCTGGGAGTTTGTTCCAGATATGTGGAGCATAAAAACTGAACGCTGCTTCTCCCTGTTTAGTTCTGACTCTGGGGAACACAAGTAGACCTGTCCCAGACCACCTGAGAGGTCTGGGTGGGTCATAGTGTAGCAGACCTGTCCCAGACGACCTGAGAGGTCTGGGCGGGTCCTAGTGTAGTAGCAGATCAGAAATGTATTTTGGCCCTAAACCGTTTAGTGATTTATAAACCAGCAAAGGTATTTTGAAATCCATTATTTGAGGCACTGGAAGCCAGTGTAGAGACTTCAGTACTGGAGTGATGTGATCCACTTTCTTGGTTTTAGTGAGGACTCGAGCAGCAGCGTTAAAGACACCGTTACAGTAGTCAAGTCTACTGAAGATAAAAGCATGGACAAGTTTTTCCAGATCCTGCTGAGACATAAGTCCTTTAACCCTTGATATATTTTTAAGGTGGTAATAGGCTGACTTTGTAATTGTCTTAATGTGGCTGTTAAAATTCAGGTCTGAGTCCATGACTACACCAAGATTTCTGGCTTTGTCTGTTGTTTTTAACATTGTCGTTTGAAGCTGAGCGCTGACTTTTAATCGTTCCTCTTTTGCTCCAAAAACAACCACCTCAGTTTTTTCTTCATTTAATTTAAGAAAATTCTGGCACATCCAGTCGTTAATTTGTTCAATGCACTTATTAATTTGTTGTATTGGAATAATAGTCCCCTGGCGATAAAGTAATGTAAATTTGTGTGTCGTCTGCATAACTATGGTAACTTATTTTGTTGTTTTCAATAATCTGAGCCAGTGGAAGCATGTAGATGTTGAACAGAAGAGGACCCAGAACTGAGCCTTGGGGAACTCCACACGTCATATTTGTATTCTCAGATGTATAATTACCTGCAGCCACTAAGGGGACCCTGCAGCCACTAGGGGGCCCTGTAGCCACTAAGGGGACCCTGCAGACACTAGGGGGACCCTGCAGACACTAGGGAGACCCTGCAGCCACTAGGGGCCCCCCAAGCTGCAAGTTCAGCCCGTTGAGCCTCAATATATTTAGGGAGAAACATAATGACCTGTCTTCATTTGTAGCTACTAGCAAGTAGCCTTCTTTGTTCTAAATATTTCAAAATAATCCTGTTAAGTAAATGAATCTAATTGGCAGTTTCTTACTCAAACCGGGGGTGCGTTGAACACCCTGTTGTGTGCGCAGTGCCTTTTAATTAGCAAAAGTTTACAGACATGTCTCTCCTGATTGGCTATCACCTGGGACACAGCCAATAAAACGAGAGAAAGCAATAACTCAAAGCTGTTTCACACCGTTCAGAGGAAATATGTTATTCAACCTTTGTGTGTGTGTGTGTGTGTGTGTGTGTGTGTGTGTGTGTGTAAACCACAGCAACACAGTTACACCATTTAGAGACTGACGTGCTCCAGTGTTTCCCTGTCTGTCTGTGGTGAGTTCACTTGTCTGTAAAAACAGCAGGACATTTGCCTACTATGTGTTAAAGTTATAGTTGAACAGGTGAAGATCTCGTTGTCTGTAGCTGCCTGTAGGAGCCACGTACTGTATGTTGTTTATGGTCTCATTTATATTATTTATTGATTATTATATTGTAGGTGGTGGACGTTTTCATCGTGGTTTGAGAGGAAGTGATAACATATGTGTTTGCTTCACCTGTTCACCTGTTGGGTTTTTTGGGCTTTGACAGAGAGGGGGTGAGCCTGGGAGAAAACCCTTTCTGTTGACCACCACACTAACACACTTACCAACTTACTTACAGTTACCGCAAAACTCTACTTGATCCTGGCTGTTGTGGGAGGAGGAAATAACGTAGAGACCCAGTTTGATGATGTGATAAGAGGATTTTGGGTTAGTGAAAAAAGAGGACCACTCTGTGGTTTAACAGTTTATTTAGACTCAGAGAAAACTATTCTTTGGTTACATAAAACTCAAGAAAACAATGTGATCATCAGAATCAGATTTTATATAATATAACCATCAGATATTCACCAGAACTTGACACTTTAAGAGGAAGAATAAACAACAACTTCAGAAAATAACAAATGGTAATCATTCATGTTACAGGATTACATCCTCAGTTTAATATCTGCTGTCACATCTCTCCCCCCGCGGTTTGTTTCCTACATTTCCCAGAATGCCATTCAATAATCCCAGAGGACACACAGTATGTCAACTTCACACCACTGCAAACAAAGTGAATGAATAAAACACATCCTTAACTTAAGTCAAAGTATTAATCCCACACTGTTAAAATGTCAAGAAAAAAAAAAGTTCTTCCTCAAAATATAAAAAAGAAATTCCTGAAATATTATGACTTTTTTCCTGAAATATTAAGACTTTTTTCTGGAAAAATTATGACTTTTTTCCTGAAAAATTATGACTTTTTTTCCTGAAATATTCTGACTTTTTTCCTGAAATATTCTGACTTTTTTCCTGAAATATTATGACTTTTTTCCTGAAATATTAAGACTTTTTTCCTGAAATATTATAACTTTTTTCTTGAAATATTATGACTTTTTTCCTGAAATATTATGACTTTTTTCCTGAAATATTATAACTTTTTTCTTGAAATATTCTGACTTTTTTCCTGAAATATTCTGACTTTTTTCCTGAAATATTTACTTTCAGATTTAAGTTCGTACATTTCCCAGAATGCCATTCAATAATCCCAGAGGACACACAGTATGTCAATGTCACACCACTGCAAACAAAGTGAGTAAATGAAGAAAACACATCCTTAACTTAAGTAAAAGTATTAATCCCACACTGTTAAAATGTAAAGTAAAAGACATATAGTACCAGTTTCTTCTTAAAATATTACAACTTTTTTACTTGAAATATTAAAAATTTTTTTTACTTGAAATATTACATTTTTACTTGAAATATTAAGACTTTTTTCAGAACTATTACGACTTTTTTACTTGAAATATGACTTTTTTTAATTAAATATTACCACTTTTTTTCTTGAAATATTTACTTTGAGATATAAATTCCTACATTTCCCAGAATGCCATTCAATAATCCCAGAGGACACACAGTATGTCAACATCACACCACTGCAAACAAAGTGAGTAAATGAATAAAACACATCCTTAACTTACAGTGCCTTGCGAAAGTATTCGGCCCCCTTGAACGTTTCGACCTTTTGCCTCACATATTTCCCAACAACAACAACAAAAAACAGGGGGCCCAAACAAAAAGATATAAAACTGTAATTTTTTGTGAAGAATCAACAACAAGTGGGTCCCAATTATGAAGTGGAACGAAATTCATTGGCTATTTCAAACTTTTTAACAAATAAAAAACTGAAAAAGTTGGGCGTGCAATATTATTCAGCCCCGCCTTTACTTTCAGTGCAGCAAACTCTCTCCAGAAGTTCAGTGAGGATCTCTGAATCCCAATGTTGACCTAAATGACTAATGATGATAAATAGAATCCAGCTGTGTGTAATCAAGTCTCCGTATAAATGCACCTGCTCTGTGATAGTCTCAGAGGTCCGTGTAAAGCGCAGAGAGCATCATGAAGAACAAGGAACACACCAGGCAGGCCGAGATACTGTTGTGGAGAAGTTTAAAGCCGATTTGATTAGAAAAAGTTTCCAAAGATTTCTTTAAACATCCCAAGGAGCACTTGTGCAAGCGATAATATTGAAATGGAAGGAGTATCAGACCACTACAAATCTACGAAGCCCGGCCATCCCTCTAAACTTTCAGCTCATACAATGAGAAGACTGATCAGAGATGCAGCCAAGAGGCCCATGATCACTCTGGATGAACTGCAGAGATCTACAGCTGAGGTGGGAGACTCTGTCCATAGGACAACAATCAGTCGTATACTGCACAAATCTGGCCTTTATGGAAGAGTGGCAAGAAGAAAGCCATTTCTTAAAGGATATCCATAAAAAGTGTCGTTTAAAGTTTGCCAAAAGCCACCTGGGAGACACACCAAACATGTGGAAGAAGGTGCTGTGGTCAGATGAAACCAAAATCGAACTTTTTGGCAACAATGCAAAACATTATGTTTGGCGTAAAAAACAACAGCTCATCACCCTAAACACACCATCCCCACTGTCAAACATGGTGGTGGCAGCATCATGGTTTGGGCCGGCCTTTCTTCGCAGGGACAGGGAAGATGGTTAAAATTGATGGGAAGATGGATGGAGCCAAATACAGGACCATTCTGGAAGAAAACCTGATGGAGTCTGCAAAAGACCTGAGACTGGGACGGAGATTTGTCTTCCAACAAGACAATGATCCAAAACATAAAGCAAAATCTACAATGGAATGGTTCACAAATAAACATATCCAGGTGTTAGAATGGCCAAGTCAAAGTCCAGACCTGAATCACGAAAATCTGTGGAAAGAACTGAAAACTGCTGTTCACAAACGCTCTCCATCCAACCTCACTGAGCTCGAGCTGTTTTGCAAGGGAGGAATGGGCAAAAATGTCAGTCTCTCGATGTGCAAAACTGATAGAGACACCCCCCGCAAGCTTACAGCTGTAATCGTAGCAAAAGGTGGCGCTACAAAGTATTAACTTAAGGGGCTGAATAATTTTGCACCAATATTTCAGTTTTTATTTGTTTAAAAGGTTTGAAATATCCAATAAATTTCGTTCCACTTCATGATTGTGTCCCACTTGTTGTTGATTCTTCACAAAAAATTACAGTTTTATATCTTTATGTTTGAGGCCTGAAATGTGGCAAAAGGTCGAAAAGTTCAAGGGGGCCGAATACTTTCGCAAGGCACTGTAAGTAAAAGTATTAATCCCACACTGTTAGAATATAAAGTAAAAGATCTATAGTACTACTTTCTATGTGAAATGTTAGCTATTTGTGAGTTGAAATATTATGACTTTTTTACTTGAAACATTACGACTTTATTAGTTGAAATATTATGACTTTTTTTTCTGAAATATTATGACTTTTTTCCTGAAATATTATGACTTTTTTCCTGAAATATTACGGCTTTTTTACTTGAAATATTTACTTTCAGATTTAAGTTCCAACATTTCCCAGAATGCCATTCAGTAATCCCAGAGGACACACAGTATGTCAACATCACACCACTGCAAACAAAGTGAGTAAATGAAGAAAACACATCCTTAACTTAAGTAAAAGTATAAATCCCACACTGTTAAAATGTAACTTAGTTGAAATATAAGTAAGTAAAGTACCTCATCTCTCCAACATTATTACTGAAGTACAGTACTTGAGTAAATGTACTTAGTTACATTCTGCTGGTTTTTACTTGGAACAGATGAAGTTAAGCTGGTTGTCATCGTCGATCAGTTTGACCCAAGTTCCATTTCGGTCCATGGCTCCAGACATGTTGCAGTCGTCCCCAGACTGGGGGAGGGCCCAGTTCTTGTAGCGGACCGTCTCGTCACTGACCCAGAACCAGAAGTCCAGAGTGCAGGTGTAGCGCAGTCCCAGCCACACGTAGGGAGTGGAGGCCATCTTGTCTCTCTCCTGGACCCAGTGCTGCTGGTCCAGGTTGGTGATGGAGACAAGGTCGCCATGGTGATCTCTGCAGTAGTATAACGCATCCTCCCAGATCATGCTCTGGTTGATCAGGATCACTGAATCTGTCAGGGGAGAAGGAGAGGCAATCAGGGGCAGAGTCAATTAGTGGTGGAGTCAATTAGTAGCGGAGACCCAAATGCGCCGCCCGTGGAGACAAACACAGGACAGTTTAAATAACAGCTGTAACATTAGATTATATATTTTGTGATGAAGCAATATTCCACCAGAGGGTTTTGATTTACCGTCATTATTGTTATGTTATGTTAACATATTATGTTTAGAGAAACTTCTTAAAAAGTTATGTATTCACCTTCCCAACAACTTAGCATGTGGAACTAAATGGATTCCTTAGATCATCATCTATGTTTTAATGATTCCACTATCTTCTTCATATTCTTTCTAACTATACAATGGAGCTCGCTACAGCCTTTTAAAAGACAGTAAAGTCGGCCTAAAAGATGAAGTTGAATGTAATATCTCAGGAGAAACTGCACTTTAAAATGTATCTGTCGTTCTATTGTTAGTGCTGCCTTTTATATTCAACTCAACATCCAACTTGTTCAACAAAAGAAATTTGGAAATGATCATCCTTCCAAATCTAACAGGCAGTTTGTTTTATTTTAGCTAGGGCTGTCGGCATTAACGCATTTATCGTGATGCGATTAATGGCCGAGCATAATGTGTTATTTTTTTTTAATCGCATTAATCGCATGCTGGCTATTATTAATTTATTTTACACTTCACTCGGCTTTGCTAAACTCACCATTGTAGCAGAAGAAGGGTTTTTTATTATTACAGTCATCGGAGCTCCATGTTTTATTTAACGTAGTCATAGCACATGTCTTCTTAGGTTGACCTTTATCCCAGGATCTGAAAGAGAAATTGCTCCCATCTGACCAACTCCAGTCAGATTCTCTGAACAGGCCGATCCAGACAGCTTCCTGGCTCCAATCATGGTTTCCATAATCCGGGTACTGTTTCTTGAAGTCTTCTAGCTGTTTGACTCCACTGATCAGGTCAGTGTTATCTTTTCTGCAGTAGCTCTGAGCGTCGGTCCAATTCATCTCAGAGCCACTGATATGAAATGGATTGCCGGATATATTACGTACTGTGGAACACACAGACAAACCTTTTAGTTTTCATTTAATCTCATAAAATCCTACATTATTCTTATTTCAAAACAATAATTTAATATCAATTCAGAGACCGTCCTCCCCTGAAAAATTCCCCCATAAGTGGTTTGTTCCAGCATCATTCTGACCTATATTCAGGTTTCTAGTGGCAGCGCCCTCTAGTGGTCGTAGTAGTTCTGACGGGAGCAAAGCAGGAAGTAAGGTGAGGAAGAAGAAGAGCGCCAAATGTCCTGGTAGTGAAATTACGAATCCTGCTATGGTCCTACCCTAGATAGCAGCTTGATTGGTTAAGGTTAGGATAGCCGATTGGTCAGGGGATAGGACCTGAACTAATGGGGTTACGTTACCTTGTGTAAGCATGGACGCCTGGTCAATAGTAGTGATTGAAAACTCTCCTGTGGGTCAGATTGCGGGGGGACTACTATGGCCACTACAGGGTGCCGCCACCACAAACATAAATATAGGTCAGAATGATGCTGGAACAAACCACTTCTGGGGGAGTTTTTTAGGGGAGAACAGACTCTATGCGCCACATATTCTCACCGTCATAGCAGATAAATCTATAGGGTTTAGAACAAGAGTCGTCATCCCATGTGCCATCATTCATCCTCACACAGATCTCTTGATCGTCTACATTATCTGGCTGTGTTTTGGACCAGTTACTCTCACTCTTGTTGTACTCCACCCCTGGCAGAGACCAGCGCCAGTCTCGCTGCAGCCCAATCCAGGCTCCGTCTGGATACTTTTCAGTCGTGGAGTTAAGGAGTCTCTTCATGTCTGTCTGGTTAGACACTGTGGCCAGGTCAGTGTAGTTCTTTCTGCAATACTCCTGGGCTTCTTCCCAGGTCTTATTCTCTCCAATGAAGTGGTAGTCATACAGCTGACCTCCAATGGAGGAACACTGACCTGATAACAGAGAAGAAACTGCAGCGATGGAGCTGAGAGCTAGACAAGCATCTCTTCATTTAAATGTAACTTTGGTTTGTTTTTAAACCTGGACTCTATTTTCCCATGTTATTGTGTCTAAGTGACTGATGTTAAAGAGTAAGATCCTTTTTATTTAACATGAAACAGCCCCAAAATCACCCTCACTAAACCCACCAGACTTAATTTCTTAACATGCTAGCATATGCTAACATGGTAGCATATATTATAATGCTTATACATGCTAACTAAAATATGTTGGCATCAAAAATTTGGTCCAATAGCAGAAACAAAATAAAAAATATCCTTTTTTTAAATATAAAAACATCTGCCAAATTGTGTTCGCTAAACCCACCAGACTCCATGTAAATAATCACTACTTTTATATTTATATTATATGTAAATATTAAGTAATTTAAGCATAATAAAACACACTTCATTCAAAGTGGACAGAAACAAAATTAAACTATGAAAAGCAGTCTTGGTTCATCTTTCCACTGTTCCAACAATCACCACTCTGGTTTGGTTGAAATAAACCCTTAATTCACCCATTTACATGTGGAAATATGCTGGCTCTATACACGCTAAAAGTCCTGATTATTTACATGGAGTCTGGTGGAGATATGCTGGCTCTATACACGCTAAAAGTCCTGATTATTTACATGGAGTCTGGTGGAGATATGCTGGCTATATACACGCTAAAAGTCCTGATTATTTACATGGAGTCTGGTGGAGATATGCTGGCTCTATACACGCTAAAAGTCCTGATTATTTACATGGAGTCTGTTGGAGATATGCTGGCTCTATACACACTAAAAGTCCTGATTATTTACATGGAGTCTGGTGGAGATATGCTGGCTCTATACACGCTAAAAGTCCTGATTATTTACATGGAGTCTGGTGGAGATATGCTGGCTCTATACACGCTTAAAAAGTCCTGATTATTTACATGGAGTCTGGTGGAGATATGCTGGCTCTATACACGCTTAAAAGTCCTGATTATTTACATGGAGTCTGGTGGAGATATGCTGGCTCTATACACACTAAAAGTCCTGATTATTTACATGGAGTCTGGTGGAGATATGCTGGCTCTATACACACTAAAAGTCCTGATTATTTACATGGAGTCTGGTGGAGATATGCTGGCTCTATACACGCTAAAAGTCCTGATTATTTACATGGAGTCTGGTGGAGATATGGTGATGGGGATTTCGGGGCTGTTTAATGTTAAACTAAAAGGATCTTACTCTTTAACTAAAAGGTCTATCTCTGTAGGGATCCATCCCATAATGTTGTCAGACACTTAGAATAATAATCTGAGTCTGTCAGCCATTTACACACAGGAAAATCCAGGTTGAAAAAAAAGACTAAATTACTGTTTAAATCAAACCATTTTCTTAACTGAAATGTGACTTGGAGTTGATGAGGAGTGAGCTGTCCAGATGATCCACTTACCCATCACAATGAACACTAACAGACTCCACTGCATCTTCACCCTGTTAGACGATAATAAACAGTTATTTTTGGTATGAAATCAGGATTATTTTACATGAATACTCACTGACTTTTGGAAAAGATGTTGCATTTATTGAAGTTACAAAAAAGTTAAACAAGTCAACAGTGTAACACCTTGAACTGTGACATTTGCATTCTCCAAACACATAGAGAGTCCAGGTTGAAAACCTGGAAGTTTCTCTTTGCGATGCAGCTGAATGTGATGAATAGTTAAATCTCTGATTTACATCTAGTGGACACTAACTGACTCTGAACATTTGCATCCTGAGGGACTGGGTTATACACTGTATCCCTAAACATAAAGACAGGCTTTTCTTCTGTCTGTTTCCCTCTCACTCCACCAACATATTCATATAGTTTTCATATTATTTCCTTTAACTCAAATTCACAATGTCCAACAGGAAACAGTTCAAGGTGTTACACTGTTGACTATTTCTTTTTTTTTACATTTCAAATTGCATAATAATGTTCCCGTGTGTGTGTCTGTCTGTGTCTCTGTGTGTGTGTGTGTCTGTGTGTGTGTGTGTGTGTGTCAGGCTCAATTTTGACCTGTGGCCCTTTGCTGCATGTCACCCCCCCCCCACTCCTTCCAAGTCTAAGCTGTCCTGTCAAAATAAAGGCCTAAAAATGCCTATTTGTTAGAGCGTATAGTTTTTTAGATGGAGACCTTTGAGTGATACATTTGAGGACCCCGGATGTATCAGAGAAGATAACTTAAATATTGAGAAATAAACAAAAAGAGTTTGAAGGAAAACTGTAAACCTTATTATTATATTAGTCAGATTTTACACATGCAGTATTACTTTGAATATTTGACCCATTTTCAAAACGTCTCTACATAATAAATTTGGGTTTCTTTCAACCAAATTTCCTAAAATGAACATGGATGGTTGTATAAAACGCTCTTCTCAAGTAAAATGAAGGATCAGTTCACTATTTTAATTGAATTTTGGGTGTTTTTATTCATTTTTATAGCATATTTCTGCTTTTTAAACTCAGAAATTAAGTTGATTGACCCTGAATTCCAAGAATAAGTGTACTGGTATAAGTTGGTAGTAGTGGGGGAAAAGCATCAAAATCAAAAATTGTGACAATCAGTCAAACAAAGCGACAAAAATGCAATAAAATTATTTTAAAAAAGCATCAAAAACTCAGCAGGATGACAACACAGACATTAAAATGTGAAATCAAACTCAGCAGGATGACAACACAGACATTAAAATGTGAAATCAAACAGCCGACTTTATAACTTATATAACTTATATAGTTTATAACTTATATAACTTATATAGTTTATAACTTACATCTTTACAAACATTAGACCTCCTGTTGTCCAAATCTGACCCATATTCAAAACGTTTCTACATAAGAAATTTGGGTTTCTTTCAACCAAATTGTCAAAAAATAACATGGATGGATCCATATATGACGCTCTGCACAAGTTACATAAAAGATCAGCTCACCATGTTCGTTGAATTTGGGTGTTTTAGTCAATTTTATAGCATCTGGAGAGAAAAGAATCATAAAATAACGACAAAAACGTCCCAAAAAACGCTGGAAAAATGTGACAAAGACATCACAAAGAAGTGACAAAAAAACGTGTAAAAAACTTTGCTGAAAAGCGACAGAATTGTCGAAAAAGACGACCACAACGTTGGAAACAAAGAAGTAAATTTTGAGCCAGAAAAATAAAAAGTAGCTCAACAGTCGATGGGAAGACAACACAGACATTAAGATGTGAAATCAAACAGCCGAGTTTATAACTTATATAACTTATATAGTTTATAACTTATATAACTTATATAGTTAATAACTTATATAACTTATATAGTTTATAACTTATATAGTTTATAACTTATATAACTTATATAGTTTATAACTTATATAGTTTATAACTTATATAACTTATATAGTTTATAACTTACATCTTGTGAATGTCCACAGCTTCTCTCTGCTCTGATGGTTCTCCCTCTCTGTGCTCTCAACACTTTATTAATCCTCTTCATACTCTCTGGCTGTCATTTGAATATTACAATATTTGTATTCCTTTGAGTTTGACACACGTGATTTACATGAACATCCCGAAACTACACATCAGAAACAAAGCCTGCTCTTATCCTTGACTTCTGAGGGAGATATGTTCAGTCTAATTTGTTAGTGCTGGTCTGCAGTGAACCCAAAGAGAGCTGATGTGGCCCATTTGCATCCCTGTGGACCTCAGACCAGGTTCTGATCCCCTAACGCTGATAGAAAGGCCTGGATTAACCCTCGGCTTGTCTTACCCTCCACCATGCAGGCTTTGGTTTGGTTTTTCTGGGTGAACATTTCAAATTAAAACTTTTTTTGTTGATGTTTTTGTCACTTTTTGAAAAAATAATTTGTCACCTTTTTCAGATGTTTTTGTCACTTTTTTCCAATTTTCTTGTCACAAATTTCCGATGTTATTGTCGATTTTTTTGCACTTTTTCTTGTTTTTTTCCAACATTTTCTGTCAATTTTTTGCAATGTTCTTTGATCATCATAACTGTAAAATTGAATAAAACATCCATATTCAATGAAAGTAGTGAACTGATCATTTATTTAACTTGTAGAGTAATGTAGTAATGTAGTAATGAGTAATGATTGTATGAAACCATCCACCTAATTTATTTTGACAATTTCGTTGAAAGATACCCAAATTTCTGATATATAAACTTTTTGAAAACAGGCCAGATTTGACCTGAGGACATCAGGAGGGCTTTTATTTTGAAAAAGTCAAATATCTTTAGCTGTGTTGGAAGCCGTTCCCTCATTTCCTCCCTCTCTATTCCCTATATAGAGTTTATTAAATAGTGTGTGACAACAGGAGGGTTGAACGGAGTCCGATGCAGTCAGTCTCCATAGCAACCCACCGCGGCTACATTTCCTCCCAGATACCTTCAGGGACATCACGAGGGCAGAAACTCCATCACTGATAAAATAGCCTACACATATATACAAAATAAAAATACAACAAACTGCAAAAAAATTACAAGCAAAAACATTGGAAATAGAGTCAAAGAGGTCGAAAAATAAATGATAAAAACATTGTTAAAAGTGTCACAAAGGCTGAAAAAAGTGACACAAACGTTGGAAAGAACGCAGACACACACACACACACACACACACACACAGCCAGACACACACACACACACACACACACACACACACACACACACACACACACACACACACACACACACACACACACAGCCACACACACACACACACACACACACACACACACACACACACACGCCAGACACACACACACACACACACACACACACACACACACACACACACACACACACAGCCAGACACACACACACACACACACACACACACACACACACACACAGACACACACACTAACAATAACAATACACACACACCACACACACACCACACACACACACACAACACAAAACACCACAAACACCACACAACAACACACACAGCCAGACACACACACACACACACACACACACACACACAACACACACAGCCACACACACAACACAACACCACACCAACACACACACACACACACACACACACACAAACACATAAATTATTATGCAATTTGAAATGTAAAAACAGAACTATAAACGTTCTTTAAACGTGATTCACATTTAATCACGTTAAATATACAGCCATGGGGCGCTGGGTAGCTCACCTTAGAGCGCGTACTCCATGTACAGAGGTCTGGTTCTGCTGCGCAGCCGGTCGCAGGTTCAATTCTGACCTGTGACCCTTTACATTCCCCCCCACCCCTTCAAGTCTAAGCTGTCCTGTCAAATAAAGGCCTAAAAATGCAGAAATATATTTTTAAGAGCGTATAGTTTTTAGATGCAGACCTTTGAGTGATACGTTTGAGGACCCCGAATGTATCAGAGAAGATAACTTCGGGGTCTTGACCACACAAGTTATGTACTCCTTTACTTTGTTGAGAATTGCTCTCTAAAACCGGTTTCTTTTAAAGTAAGTAAGTAAAGTTTATTTCTAGAACAAATTTAAACACAGTTTAAGCTGACCAAAATGCTGTACAAACAAGAACTAAGGTGCTGTATTAACCCTTGTTTAGAGAGCAATTCTCAATTCAATTCCCTTGTGTTGTCAACACAAGGGTTAAATATTGAGAAACAAACAAAAAGAGTTTGAAGGAGAACTGGAAACCTTATCAATATATGAATCAGATTTTACATGCAGTATTACGTAGAATACAATCCCTCTTCTGCAAATCCACACAGACATTAAGATGTGAAATCAAACAGCCGAGTTTATAACTTATATAGTTTATAACTTATATAACTACACACAGACACACACACACACACACACACTCAATACAGAGAACTTAACAAAAAGAGTTTGAAGGAAAACTGTAAACCTTATCATTATATGAATCAGATTTTACATGCAGTATTACGTAGAATACAATCCCTCTTCTGAAATTAAAGTGTGAAATCAAACAGCCGAGTTTATACAGTAACTTATATAACTTATATAGTTTATAACTTATATAGTTTATAACTTATATAACTTATATAGTTAATAACTTACATCTTGTGAATGTCCACAGCTTCTCTCTGCTCTGATGGTTCTCCCTCTCTGTGCTCTCAACACTTTATTAATCCTCTTCATACACTCTGGCTGTCCCTTTGTTGTCGTCATTTGAATATTAAAATAAAAGACGTGTCAGATCTGTATCATTGCCTGGAAACGTCCCCCTGTTACCTTCATCTAAACATTAGATTAGATCAGATTAGATTCAACGTTATTGTCATCGTGCAGAGGACAAAGACAACCAAATGCAGTTTTTGTCCAACCAGAAGAGCAGAAAGAGCAGAAAAGTGTAATGTGATATACAAGTATAGACAGGACAAGACATATACTGCAGTGTAGACAGTAGTGTACAGTTGGTTTACATTATAATAGTAGTGAGAATAATATAGATATATGCAGTGTATTATTATGAGAAAACAGAGTAAATATGGATATTCAGTATGACCCATATAGACAGATATGTACAGTATGTACAGATATGTGCAGTGTGGTAACAGTACCATTGTAGTGCAGAAACAGTACCATTATAAGAGTAGTAAGAATATGTGTATGTGCAGGATGAATAGTATGAAGAGCAGTAGAATATGGCTATGGATATGTGTAGTTACAGTATGTGTATTTGTGTCTCAGTGTGTGTGTGTCTCAGTGTGTGTGTCTCTCAGCGTGTGTGTGTTTTCTCAGTGAGGATTGTTCTGAGTGTTTCTAAGCACTGAGTCTGTTCTGAGTGTGTGTGTGAAGAGTTGTGTTTCTGTGAATGAGTTTAGCAGGAGATGTGAACTGTTGAGTTCAGCTGACTGTTGGTATCAACTGCTGCTGTGCAGACTGGAGTTTGAGTTTAGCACACGTAGCTTCAGTTGTGCCCACTGTCGTTTAGCAACCGAAGAGAACTGTAACATGCTTTTATTTAGCAAAAGTCAAACGTCATTGACTGTTATTATTGCATGTCTCATGTAGTCTTCTTACTTACAGTCTGGTCGACATAAAGCCCTGAAAAAGTTCCTTATCCATCTTGGATTTAAGCAAATCAAGCAACACTAAGATTACATGTTTAAAAGCAGCCGACTCACAAACTCTCTGCTTCTTCTGGGGGAATTTCTGAGTCTCAACATCAGCAAATCTGCCAAGTTCTGGTTCAACCAGAACCGTTTCTTCGTGCAGGTGGACTATACGGATGCATAGGGCACCTGCAGCCTCTAGGGGCCCCTGCAGCCACTAGGGGCCCCTGCAGTCACTAGTGGGGCCCTGCAGACACTAGGGGGACCCTGCAGTCACTAGGGGGACCCTGCAGTCACTAGGGGGCCCCCACGCTGCAAGTTCAGCCCGTTGAGCCTCAGTATATTCAGGGAGAAACGCAATGACCTGTCTTCATTTGTAGCCACTAGCAAGTAGCCTTCTTTGTTCTAAATATTTCAAACTAATCCTGTTTGAGGGAAATCCTGAATCTGTTGCATTAATTGACGGAGGAGCCTCATCGTTAACTTTTTATTATTTCTGTTGGTTTGATAAACGTCCGTAACATTCAAGCCATTAGCAAATGAGTTCCTACAAAGATAATTAAGATGATCAGCTCCACACAACTCTCTCTGGAGTTCTCAGTATGACTATGATCAGAAGAAATCAACAAAAACCTTGAAACAAATCAACAAAAACCTTTAACCTTCTAGCAATGTTCTCGTCAAAAATGACTGATTTCATTCCCTGTTCCATAAATATGACATTTTTCATCCATTTGCCTCAATACCTTAGGACATAGGTCACTAACAGGCGGACCGCGGTCCGGATCCGGACCTAGAAGAAGAGACAGGGCGCTTCTATTTTAATATGCGCAGCTTTTGTATTCTTTACGGTAGTGGTTTAGTGGATGAGGAAACGCACAGACCAATTGCATGTGAGTTAAGCCATCCCACGTGATACCACTCAGCCAATGAAGTCTTCGCATTCCGGGGGGTAAACATTGGGACTCTACAGCGCAGACAGATGAGAGAGATAGAGGCAAGTTACACAGGAAAAGAAAGTCGGATTAAAAAGATAGCGATACATGTAGAAAACAAAGGGAGCGAAAACAGACAAATGAGACGGAGAAAGGGAGAGATACAGACGAGTGAGACGGAGAAAGGGAGAGATACAGACGAGTGAGGAAGAAAAAGAGTAACAGTTAGAGAAAAATAAGGAACAAATGGTACTCTCCAAAAAAAGAAAAGTGGACAGTGAAAACAGAGCATTTAATCCAGAATGGACAGACTCATTTCTGTTCATCCTTCCCAATGGGAGCTCTAAACCAGTGTGTCTCATATGTGCAGAAACCGTGGCTCTTATTAAAGGTGCCAATGTGAAACGCCATTATGAGACAAAACATAAAATACCCACTCAAATCTGAATTGAGATCACAAAAAATAAGTAGTCTCAGAGCCCAGTATGACCAGTCCACCAGGATCCTGAGCAACACATCCACTGCCCAACAACGTGCTCTTGAGTGTTCCCTCAGAGTTTCTTGGATTTTGGGTAAACACAAAAAGCCATTTACAGATGGAGGGGTTGTCAAAGAATGCATGAGTGCAGTAGCTAAAACACTACTTGAGGGAAAAGAAAAAAATGAGCTTTGTGATAAAATAAAGCAAATTCCCATGTCAGCATCATCTGCCACAAAGAAAAGTGAAATATGAACTCAGGATGTGCTAACCCAGCTAGATGAAGCCATGCATAACATAGGTAGGCCTTTAGAGCTTGTGGATGAGTCCACTGACATATGGGACAATGCTCAGTGTTTGTTAGAGTATGCCAGGTTTTTCAACACAGACCAGAAAACATTCTGTGAAGACATGTTAGGTGTCACTCAGTACAAGAGGAGAGGATATCTACCGGGCCATTAAGGAGATGGTAACAAAAAGAGGAATAGAGCCAAAACAAGTGGTTTCAATAACCACAGATGGAGCCCCTTCTATGATAGGGAAAGAAAAAGGAGCTGTAGCAAGACTGAAAGGGGACAATCCTGAGCTCTTATCTTACCATTGCATCATTCATCAATCTGTCCTCTGTGCCTCCCTGTCAGATGAGCATGCTGAGGTGATGAATACAATGATGAAAATGTTCAATTTTCTCAGGGCATCCTCTTCCTACCAGCGTCGCATGCTTAGGGAATTCCTCAGAGAAGTTGATGCCAATGCTGATGATCTTTTGCTGCACAACAATGTGAGATGGCTCAGCAAAGGCAGGGTGCTAGAGCGCTTTTGGTCCATCAGGAGGGAATTAGCATCTTTTTTGGCAGATCTAAGCAGTCAGAAGGCAACACAGTTTTCTCTCTTTTTAGAAAATGAGAAATGGATGCATAATGTGGCCTTTTTGGTTGAATTTGAGGCTACAGGGCAAGGACAATTCAATTTGTGAACTGATGACAGCTGTTCGCTCCTTTCAGAGGAAACTTGAAGTGTTCAAGGAAGACCTGCAGGGAGACTTTGTACACTTCCCAGCAGTGCAGGAACAGGTTCAGGGACAGAGAGATTGGTCTTCTTTTGTTGATTTTATTGATAAGCTGATCGTAAACTTCAGCAACCGTTTTGACAGCTTCAGCTTTGGAGAGCAGCTCACCATGTTCATTCAGAACCCATTTCTGATCACAGATGTCAGGGGGTTCTCAAAGGAAGTCACACAGCACTTTAAATGGGTAAATGCTGGGTCTCTCCAGATGCAACTGGTTGATCTCCAAGCAGATGTGGCCCTGAAAGAGCAGTTTGTAAGAACTGACCCTTCCACTTTCTGGCTCCAAATGGTCCCTGAGACTGCTTTCCCAGGTCTGAGGAAAGTAGCCCTATACATCTTGACCATGTTTGGCTCCACATACAACTGTGAGGCAGCTTTCTCCACAATGAACATAATTAAAACTAAATATCGTTCCAGGCTCATCCACACCATGAGCACCTTCACATGTGCATGAAAATGGCCCTGACTCCATTCCAGCCCAGGTTTTAAAATGCTGGCAAGACAGGCTAAAGCTCCATTCTCTCACTGAGCAAAAACCTGGGGAGTGGGCGAGGGGAAGAAAGTGATACTCTAAAACTGTTCAACTGTTAAGATCTGTTGAGATTTATTATTTGTAAAATTGGTTGAGACTGTTGAGTCAAGATGTGAAAGAAGAAAGCGGTAAATTCAAACTTTTCCTCCCTTTATAGTAATATTTTTCTTGAAGTTAAGCACTTTTTGAAAATGCACAATTTTCACATTTTATTTATTTTCTAGAGATGACCATTGACCGCCAGTGACTGGAATTGGTAATTTTCACGGCTGCTATGATCAAGCACCGTAGGTCAGTCTGACATATGTCATTTTATGCCGGGTCAGATGCACTCGGCGCCAAGCATGATTACCATCGCTACAAGATCACGCGACCGGGCCGGGCCAATCAGCTGTTTATGAAATGTTTTAAAGTCGTAATTATACACGCAGCCATCTGCTCTGATCTCAGCCGCTTCTCCTCTCTCTCTCTCTCTCTCTCCCTCTCTCCCTCTCTCTCTCCCCCTCTCTTTCTCTCTCTCTCTCTCTCTCTCTCTCTCTCTCTCTCTCTCTCTCTCTCTCTCTCTCCCTCTCTCTCTCTCTCTCTCTCTCTCTCTCTCTCTGTCTCTCTCTCTCTGTCTCTCTCTCTCTTTCTCTCTCTCTCTCTTGTCTCTCTCTCTCCCCCTCTCTTTCTCTCTGTCTCTCTCTCCACCCATTTACAAAAGTTACAAAATTGTCAAAATAAATTAGGTGGATGGTTTCATACAACCATTACTCATTACTACATTACTCTCCAAGTTAAATAAATGATCAGTTCACTACTTTCATTGAATTTGGGTGTTTTATTCAATTTTATAGTTATGATGATCAAAGAACATTGGAAAAAAGTGCCAGAAAATGTTGAAAAAAAAAAAATAAAGTGCCAAAAAAATCGACAATAACATCGGAAATTTGTCACAAAAAAGTTGGAAAAAAGTGACGAATTATTTTTTTCAAAAAGTGACAAAAACTTTACCAAAAAAAAGTTTTAATTAGACATTTTCACCCAGAAAAACCAAACCGAAAGCCTGCATGGTGGAGGGTAAGACAAGCCGAGGGTTAATCAGGCGCCTTTCTATCAGCGTTAGGGGGATCAGAACCTTGTCTGAGGTCCACAGGGATGCAAATGGGCCACATCAGCTTTCTTTGGGTTCACTGCAGACCGGCGCTAACAAATTAGACTGAACATATCTCCCTCAGAAGTCAAGGATAAGAGCAGGCTTTGTTTTTGACGTGCAGTTTAAGGATGTTCATGTAAATCATGTTCAAAGGAATACCAAAGACATGTTTAGATGAAGGTAACAGGGGGAAGTTTCGGGGATTCTCCCGGTGCTCCCGATTAGCCAATCAGGGCCTGATGCTACAGATCTGACACGTTGATATTTTAATATTCAAATGACAGCCAGAGAGTATGAAGAGGATTAATAAAGTGTTGAGAGCACAGAGAGGGAGAACCATCAGAGCAGAGAGAAGCTGTGGACATTCACAAGATGTAAGTTATAAACTATATAAGTTATATAAGTTATAAACTATATAAGTTATAAACTATGTAAGTTATATAAGTTATAAACTATATAAGTTATATAAGTTATAAACTATATAAGTTATATAAGTTATAAACTCGGCTGTTTGATTTCACATCTTAATGTCTGTGTTTTCCTCATGGATAAAGAAATGTTAGCACTTTTTTCAACATTTCTTTTGCATTTTTTTCCAACTTCCTGCACTTTTTATTGAATTTATTTTCAACGTTTTTTTATATTTTTGTTGCTTTTTTTCACTTGGTTTGACTGATTGGCACTACTAACAACTTATACCACGAGTTTTACACTTATTCTTGGAAATCAGGGTCAATAAACCTAATTTTTTTAGTTTAAAAAGCAGAAATATGCTATAAAATTGAATAAAATACCCATAATTCAATGAAAGTAGTGAACAGATCCTTCATTTTACTTCAGAAGAGCGTTAAATGGAACAATCCATGTTCATTTTTGGCAATTTGGTTGAAAGAAACCCCACATTTCTGATATAGACACTTTTTGAAAATGGGTCAAATTCCACAGGAGGGTTAAATGTTTGTAAAGATGTAAGTTATAAACTATATAAGTTACTAACTCTGCTTTTGATTTCACATTTTAATGTTTTTGTGGATTTGCATAAGAGGGATTGTATTCAACGTAATACTGCATGTAAAATCTAATTTATATACTGATAAGGTTTCCAGTTCTCCTTCAAACTCTTTATGTTTATATCTCAATATTTAACACTCCTGTTGCCTTTGGGTCAAAATTGATACGTTATCAAAAGGATGGTTCCCTCAACGGTCTTCACAAGTACAATTAATGATCACTATACTTTCATCACATTTTTGTGTGTTTTCTTAAATTTTAAAGAATTTGAAAACAATGTAAATGGTTTCTAAACAGTATTCGGACTAAACTTTGATATACACCAGTCTATGATTATCCATCAACATACATTACTCTAATATTAGTCAAAATAATTCATAATTTCTGCTATTTTGACTAAAAATGTGGTATAATTTCCTTTAAAAGAGGTTTATTGACCATGAATTCAAAATAAGAGTAACAGTACAGTGGTAATAAATTGGTGAGTGTGCGTTATACAGTTACTGGTGGAGTATTAACAGTTCTATGTCTGTGTATGTTTATGTGTGTGTGTGTGTGTTTTTGTGTTGTTGTTGTTGTGTGTGTGTGTGTGTGTATGTGCATGTGTGTCTGTGTGTCTGTGTATGCATGTGTGTCTGTGTGTGCATGTGTGTCTGTGTGTCTGTGTATGCATGTGTGTCTGTGTGTGCATGTGTGTCTGTGTGTGTGCATGTGTGTCTGTGTATGCATGTGTGTGTCTGTGTGTGTGCATGTGTGTCTGTGTGTGTGCATGTGTGTCTGTGTATGCATGTGTGTGTGTGTATGCATGTGTGTCTGTGTGTGCATGTGTGTCTGTGTGTGTGCATGTGTGTCTGTGTGTGCATGTGTGTCTGTGTGTGTGCATGTGTGTCTGTGTGTGTGCATGTGTGTCTGTGTATGCATGTGTGTCTGTGTGTGCATGTGTGTCTGTGTGTGTGCATGTGTGTCTGTGTATGCATGTGTGTCTGTGTGTGTGCATGTGTGTCTGTGTGTGTGCATGTGTGTCTGTGTGTGTGCATGTGTGTCTGTGTATGCATGTGTGTCTGTGTGTCTGTGTATGCATGTGTGTCTGTGTGTGCATGTGTGTCTGTGTTTGTGTGTGTCTGTGTGTGTGCATGTGTGTCTGTGTTTGTGTGTGTCTGTGTGTGTGCATGTGTGTCTGTGTTTGTGTGTGTCTGTGTGTGTGCATGTGTGTGTGTGTATGTGTGCGTGTGTGTGTGTGTGCGTTTGTGTATCAATCAGCAACAACAGAACTTTTAGTGAACATCAGTCCTGTAGGGTTACATTACAGCTTGGTTCTTTCTTTGGACCATTTTTAAAGATAGTTGTTCCCATCAGTCACTGAGACACCAACACATGGGAACATAGAGTCCAGGTTGATGAAAACCCAAAGTTACCCTCTAAGATGCAGCTGAATATGATGAATAGTTAAATCTCTGATTTGCATCCTGAGGGACTGGGTGATACACTGTATCCCTAAACATAAAGACAGGCTGTTCTTCTGTCTGTTTCCCTCTCACTCCACCAACATATTCATATCATTTTCATATTATTTCCTTTAACTCAAATTCAAAAAATCCCCAACAGGAAACATATGAATGCTAATGTCACATTTCAAGGTGTTACACTGTTGACTTGTGTGTTTGTCTCTGTGTGTGTGTGTCTGTGTGTGTGTGTGTGTGTGTGTGTGTGTGTGTGTGTGTGTGTGTGTGTGTGTTGTAACTTTAATAAATGCAACATCTTTTCCAAAAGTCAGTAAGTAATCATGTAAAATAATCCTGAAAGTTACCTTTAAGGGCCTTGCTCAAGTCAATTGTGCTGGGTGCAAGATAGGGCCCTATATCTTTGTAACACAAGTTTGGGTAATAAAACCTTGAAAGAGACTTCCTTAATCTTGTTATGGATAAAGTTTGTCCATGCTTTCTCCCGCTCTATGTTACTAAATAAGGAATAACAGAAACATGTTTAGATGAAGGTAACAG
>NC_053120.1:2419911-2422411 GCF_010015445.1 Perca fluviatilis
TATTTATTAGTTTATTATAAGAATTATGGTATGAGGTTCATCATTGTTGAATATCTTGATAATGATATAACTCGCGATAAATAATCAGATAAACTGTTCTCATTTCTGCTAAAAAACAACAAACTGCTTGTTAGATATAAAACAAATGTTACAGCTGTTATTTAAACTGTCCTGTGTTTGTCTCCACGGTCGGAGCATTTGGGTCTCTGCTCAAGAATGCCTCCACCACTAATTGGCTCCGCCCCTGACTGACTTTTCCCCTGACTGACTCTCCTTCTCCCCTGACAGATTCAGTGATCCTGATCAACCAGAGCATGATCTGGGAGGACGCGTTATACTACTGCAGACATCACCATGGCGACCTTGTCTCCATCACCAACCTGGACGATCAGCGCTGGGTCCAGGAGAGAGCCAAGATGGCCTCCACTCCCTACGTGTGGCTGGGACTGCGCTACACCTGCACTCTGGACTTCTGGTTCTGGGTCAGTGACGAGACGGTCCACTACACCAACTGGGGCCCCGGCCAGCCTGGGGACGACTGCAACATGTCTGGAGCCATGGCCCGAAATGGAACTTGGGTCAAACTGATCGACGATGACAAACAGCTTAATTTCATCTGCTCCAAGAACAAACCAGCAGAATGTAACTAAATACATTTACTCAAGTACTGTACTTCAGTAATAATGTTTTTGTGATGAGGTACTTTACTTACTTATATTTCAACTAAATTAAATTTTAACAGTGTGGGATTAATACTTTGACTTAAGTTAAAGATGCGTGGAAAAAAATCATGATATTTCAGGAAAAAAGTCATAATATTTCAGGAAAAAAATCATGATATTTCAGGAAAAAAAGTCATAATATTTCATGAAAAAAGTCATAATATTTCAGGAAAAAAAATCATAATTTTTCAGGAAAAAAGTCGTAATTTTTCAGGAAAAAAGTCAGAATTTTTCAGGAAAAAAGTCGTAATTTTTCAGGAAAAAAGTCAGACTTTTTCAGGAAAAAAGTCAGAATTTTTCAGGAAAAAAGTCAGAATATTTCAGGATTTTTTTTATATTTTAAGAAGAAAATCATAATATTTGAGGAAGAAAGTTGTAATATACATTTTTTTTCTTGACATTTTAACAGTGTGGGATTAATACTTTTACTTAAGTTAAGGATGTGTTTTATTCATTTACTCACTTTGTTTGCAGTGGTGTGATGTTGACATACTGTGTGTCCTCTGGGATTATTGAATGGCATTCTGGGAAATGTAGGAATTTATATCTCAAAGTAAATATTTCAAGAAAAAAAGTGGTAATATTTTAATTAAAAAAAGTCATATTTCAAGTAAAAAAGTCGTAATAGTTCTGAAAAAAAGTCTTAATATTTAAAGTAAAATTTTTTTTTAATATTTCAAGTAAAAAGGTCGTAATATTTTAAGAAGAAACTGGTACTATAGGTCTTTTACTTTACATTTTAACAGTGTGGGTTTAATACTTTGACTTAAGTTAAGGATGTGTTTTATTCATTTACTCACTTTGTTTGCAGTGGTGTGACGTTGACATACTGTGTGTCCTCTGGGATTATTGAATGGCATTCTGGGAAATGTAGGAAACAAACCGCGGGGGGAGAGATGTGACAGCAGATATTAAACTGAGGATGTAATCCTGTACCATGAATGATTACCATTTGTTATTTTCTGAAGTTGTTATTTTTTCTTCCTCTTAAAGTGTCAAGTTCTGGTGAATATCTGAATAGTTTTCTCTGAGTCTAAATAAACTGTTAAACCACAGAGTGGTCCTCTTTTTTTTACTAACCCAAAATCCTCTTATCACATCATGAAACTGGGTCTCTACGTTATTTCCTCCTCCTATAACTTCATCACATAGTAGGTGAATGTCCTGCTGTTTTTACAGACAAGTGAACTCACCACAGACAGACAGGGAAACACTGGAGCACGTCAGTCTCTAAACGGTGTAACCGTGTTGCTATAGTGCACACACACACACACACACACACACACACACACACACACACACACACACACACACACACACACACACACACACACACACACACACACACACAAAGGTTGAATAACAAGTCTCCTCTGAACGGTGTGAAATAGCTTTGAGTTATGCTTTCTCTCGTTTTATTGGCTGTGTCCCAGGTGATAGCCAATCAGGAGAGACGTGTCTGTAACCTTTTGCTGATTAAAAGGCACTGCGCCAACAAGGTGTTCAACGCACCCCCGGTGCTGCCAATTAGATTAATTGACTTATTAATTGCAGGAGCCATAACGCATAGGTGTAATTTATGTATAATATAATCAGAATTGGGCTTTCTTCTGAAATCTTTGATACTTTTTAATGTTTTTGATGCTTTTTAGGAACGTTGTTGTCACATTTTCAATGTTTTTGTTGCCTTTTCTGAAATTTTTGCTGCTTTTTTAACCTTCAAACACTGTTCGTTGCTGCCCCCCTTAATTTACTGTTCACGGTCAAATTTGACCGGA
>NC_053120.1:2424911-2467411 GCF_010015445.1 Perca fluviatilis
TTAGACACAAAAACATGGGACATAGAGTCCAGGTTTAAAAACAAAACAAAGTTTCTTTCAGTTTCTTCTCTGTTATCAGGTCAGTGTTCCTCCATTGGGGGTCAGCTGTATGACTACCACTTCATTGGATATAAGATGACCTGGGAAGAAGCCCAGAAGTATTGCATAAAGAACTACACTGACCTGGCCACAGTGGCTAACCAGGAAGACGTGCAGAGACTCCGCGACACTGCAAAGAATGCAAAGTATCCAGACCACTCCAAGACTGAACCAGCTGGACAGTATCCAGGCGGAGCCTGGATTGGGCGGCAAAACAAAACAACAAACCGCGTGTGGCGCTGGTCTCAGCCAGGGGTGGAGTTCAACAAGAGTGAGAGTAAATGGTTTACAGGACAGCCAGATAATGTAGGCGATCAAGAGGTCTGTGTGAGGATGAATCATGGCACATGGGATGACGACTTATGTTCTAACACCTATAAATGTATCTGCTATGACGGTGAGAATATGTGGTGCATAGAGTCTGTTTTTCCCTAAAAACTCCCCAGAAGTGGTTTGTTCCAGCATCATTCTGACCTATATTGAAGTTTCTAGTGGCGGCGGCTCTGGTGGCCGAGTAGTTGCCTGACCTTTGCCTCCCCAATCTGAGCCACAGGAGAGTTTTCCTTCCTCATATCTAAACCAGAGAAGGTAACGGTGGCGGTTTTAAACACATCATTAACGTTGTGAAGGTGCAACTTCACTTCAAGCAACTACTTACCACAGAACGTGACGTAGCTCTGTTTTAAGTTAAAAAAAAACTATCTGTTTCCTTTTTTCTTCAAACTGGACAGGAACCCCGGTCTCCTGGGTGAAAGTCCTACCAGGACATTTGGTGCTCTTCTACTTCCTCACCTTACTTCCTGCTTTGCTCCCGTCAGAACTACTACGACCACTAGAGGGCGCCACCACTAGAAACATCAATTTAGGTCACAATGATGCTGGAACAAACCACTTATGGGGGAGTTTTTACGAAGAAAGTCTCTGAATTGATATCACATTATTGTTTGGAAATAAGAATAATGCAGGAGTTCATGAGACTAAATAAAAACCCAAAATGTTGTCTATGTGTTCCAGACAACCAGAAGACATTTTATATCAGTAACTTTACGATGACCTGGCTAGAGGCTCAGAGATTCTGCAGAAAAAATTACACTGACCTGATCAGTGGAGTCAAACAGCTAGAAGACTTCATGAAACAGCCGTATTATGCAAACCTGTGCAAGCCTAATGAACTCTGCCCTTTCTGGATCGGCCTGTTCAGAGACTCTGACTGGAGTTGGTCAGATGGGAGCAGTTTCTCTTTCAGATCCTGGGATAAAGGTGAAGATGAACACCCTGAGAAGAAATGTGCTATGACTAAGTCAAATGGAAATTGGAGCTCCAATGACTGTAAGAAAACCAAACCCTTCTTCTGCTACAACGGTGAGTTTATCAGAAGGTCTATCTAACGGTACTGAACATCTACATCTGTTTAATGATTCACTTTATTTATTAGTTTATTATAAGAATTATGGTATGAGGTTCATCATTGTTGAATATCTTGATAATGATATAACTCGCGATAAATAATCAGATAAACTGTTCTCATTTCTGCTAAAAAACAACAAACTGCTTGTTAGATATAAAACAAATGTTACAGCTGTTATTTAAACTGTCCTGTGTTTGTCTCCCGCACGGGGAGCATTTGGGTCTCTGCTCAAGAATGCCTCCACCACTAATTGGTCCGCCCTGACTGACTTTTCCCCGACTGACTCTCCTTCTCCCCTGACAGATTCAGTGATCCTGATCAACCAGAGCATGATCTGGGAGGACGCGTTATACTACTGCAGACATCACCATGGCGACCTTGTCTCCATCACCAACCTGGACGATCAGCGCTGGGTCCAGGAGAGAGCCAAGATGGCCTCCACTCCCTACGTGTGGCTGGGACTGCGCTACACCTGCACTCTGGACTTCTGGTTCTGGGTCAGTGACGAGACGGTCCACTACACCAACTGGGGCCCCGGCCAGCCTGGGGACGAC
The DNA here is from genome assembly GCF_010015445.1 of Perca fluviatilis. Lineage (NCBI taxonomy): Eukaryota > Metazoa > Chordata > Actinopteri > Perciformes > Percidae > Perca > Perca fluviatilis. The sequence goes on from NC_053120.1 coordinate 2,426,973, forward strand.
TGCAACATGTCTGGAGCCATGGCCCGAAATGGAACTTGGGTCAAACTGATCGACGATGACAAACAGCTTAATTTCATCTGCTCCAAGAACAAACCAGCAGAATGTAACTAAATACATTTACTCAAGTACTGTACTTCAGTAATAATGTTTTTGTGATGAGGTACTTTACTTACTTATATTTCAACTAAATTAAATTTTAACAGTGTGGGATTAATACTTTGACTTAAGTTAAAGATGCGTGGGAAAAAATCATGATATTTCAGGAAAAAGTCATAATATTTCAGGGAAAAAATCATGATATTTCAGGAAAAAAAGTCATAATATTTCATGAAAAAAGTCATAATATTTCAGGAAAAAAAATCATAATTTTTCAGGAAAAAAGTCGTAATTTTTCAGGAAAAAAGTCAGAATTTTTCAGGAAAAGTCGTAATTTTTCAGGAAAAAGTCAGACTTTTTCAGGAAAAAAGTCAGAATTTTTCAGGAAAAAGTCAGAATATTTCAGGATTTTTTTTATATATTTTAAGAAGAAAAATCATAATATTTGAGGAAGAAAGTTGTAATATACATTTTTTTCTTGACATTTTAACAGTGTGGGATTAATACTTTTACTTAAGTTAAGGATGTGTTTTATTCATTTACTCACTTTGTTTGCAGTGGTGTGATGTTGACATACTGTGTGTCCTCTGGGATTATTGAATGGCATTCTGGGAAATGTAGGAATTTATATCTCAAAGTAAATATTTCAAGAAAAAAGTGGTAATATTTTAATTAAAAAAGTCATATTTCAAGTAAAAAGTCGTAATAGTTCTGAAAAAAGTCTTAATATTTAAAGTAAAAAAATTTTTAATATTTCAAGTAAAAAGGTCGTAATATTTTAAGAAGAAACTGGTACTATAGGTCTTTTACTTTACATTTTAACAGTGTGGGTTTAATACTTTGACTTAAGTTAAGGATGTGTTTTATTAATTTACTCACTTTGTTTGCAGTGGTGTGACGTTGACATACTGTGTGTCCTCTGGGATTATTGAATGGCATTCTGGGAAATGTAGGAAACAAACCCCGGGGGAGAGATGTGACAGCAGATATTAAACTGAGGATGTAATCCTGTACCATGAATGATTACCATTTGTTATTTTCTGAAGTTGTTATTTTTCTTCCTCTTAAAGTGTCAAGTTCTGGTGAATATCTGAATAGTTTTCTCTGAGTCTAAATAAACTGTTAAACCACAGAGTGGTCCTCCTTTTTACTAACCCAAAAATCCTCTTATCACATCATGAAACTGGGTCTCTACGTTATTTCCTCCTCCTATAACTTCATCACATAGTAGGTGAATGTCCTGCTGTTTTTACAGACAAGTGAACTCACCACAGACAGACAGGGAAACACTGGCACACGTCAGTCTCTAAACGGTGTAACCGTGTTGCTATAGTGCACACACACACACACACACACACACACACACACACACACACACACACACACACACACACACACACACACACACACACACACACACACAAAGGTTGAATAACAAGTTTCTCCTCTGAACGGTGTGAAATAGCTTTGAGTTATGCTTTCTCTCGTTTTATTGGCTGTGTCCCAGGTGATAGCCAATCAGGAGAGACGTGTCTGTAACCTTTTGCTGATTAAAAGGCACTGCGCCAACAAGGTGTTCAACGCACCCCCGGTGCTGCCAATTAGATTAATTGACTTATTAATTGCAGGAGCCATAACGCATAGGTGTAATTTATGTATAATATAATCAGAATTGGGCTTTCTTCTGAAATCTTTGATACTTTTTAATGTTTTTGATGCTTTTTAGGAACGTTGTTGTCACATTTTCAATGTTTTTGTTGCCTTTTCTGAAATTTTTGCTGCTTTTTTAACCTTCAAACACTGTTCGTTGCTGCCCCCCTTAATTTACTGTTCACGGTCAAATTTGACCGGACAGTTTTAACTGCCTTTATTTTAACATAAATACCAATAAAAATGACAAAAAAGTATTTTTAATAGAACTTTTATTGTAAAAATAACCTTATTAGAAAAATAACATCTACAACATGTGTGTGGGTGTGTGTGTTTCTGTGTGTGCGTGCATGCATGTGTGTGCGAACATTGGTGGTTCACATACACAAGTGGCAACATGATAACATGAAGTGTGTTTGTGTGTGTGTGTGTGTGTGTGTGTGTGTGTGTGTGTGTGTGTGTGTGTGTGTGTGTGTGTGTGTGTGTGTGTGTGCGTGTGTGTGTGTGTGTGTGTGTCTGTTTGTGTGTGCACACAAGCACAGGAAAGTTGTATGAATGTGTGTATGGAGATGTCCTACAGCTCCTGGATGAAAATTATACTCTTTCTCATTCATTTCCTGTGGTGGTCATTTTAAAATAAAAAAAGTGTGACCAAGTTGAATAAATCACTCAAAGAAAGTAGTCACAATGAATTGTTCATGTTCACATGCCTTTTTTGAAGGATATCATAAGGCAGGGGTATTCAACTAAATTTTAAAAAGGTCCAGTTAGGGAAAATGTTTTGAAGCAAAGGTCCGGAAGATCATAATGTCTAACAATTTAGTGTTATATATATTTAAGTAGCCTAGTAGTTGTATCAACATCTGAATGTAATCAATAACTGACCATCAAATCAAATTAATTCAGTACAATTCAAAAACTTGTTGACAATATTTATTGTCACATAACATAGAACTGAACATATATGTATGACTGTAGATATGTATAATGTTCTTTCATTAACTAAATAAAACAAGGGCTGCATTTCAAAATGAGAGAAAATAATAGACATGCACCGATTACAACTTTCTAGGCTGATTCCGATTTTCATTGAGTATGAACTGCCGATGCCGATTTTAGCCCATTCCCATTTCATTTTTTCCAACCACTTTACAGCACACACAGATATTTATTTTCTATCTTTTCATTAATAGAACATTTTGCACAGAACATAAAACATTTTTTGAACCGATAATGGATCACTATAAAATAGAACTATATAAATGACTCCTCGTGTGGGAAATTCACACACATCTAAAGTACAATGTTAGAACCATTTCCTCCTTCTCACATCCAATATCACACTTAATATAATAAATATAGACTTGCAGTATAAAGATATTTCTCAAAACACACACGCAGGCCTGCTTGAACATCAACAGTAACGTCACCTGAAAACATAAACGTCACCGCTCATTTACACACAGTTTAGCAACAAACTAAACGCTGGGGGAAGATTACTACGTTTGGTTTTCACCGATATGCATCCCCACTAACCTGGAAAGCGTTTTAAACAGTAACGTTAATACAGCGTGTCTGAGGAATACAGCGTCTCTTTTATTTTATTTTATTTTTTTTATTTTTAATAGGCTACAGCCGGACGTCAGAGGCAGAGGGTCAGTCACAGCAGCGTTCACTAACGTTAGCTTCTTGTCTCATCTGGGGTCTGATAAACAGTCAATTCATCAAAGTCAGGGTGCCCAACGCTATTTTCCAATAAACTGTAGCTGTCATATTTCACGGGACCCGCGGTTTTCATGTTCCACTTATTCAGCCTCAGAGGGGAGAGAGAGAGAGAGAGAGAGAGAGAGAGAGAGAGAGAAAGAGGAGAGGGGAGAGAGAGAGAGAGAGAGAGAGAGAGAGAGAGAGAGAGAGGCGGAGGAGAGAGAGGAGAGAGAGAGAGAGAGGGAGAGGAGAGAGAGAGAGGAGAGGAGAGAGAGAGAGGAGAGAGAGAGAGAGGAGAGAGGGAGAGAGGAGAGAGAGAGAGAGAGGAGAGGAGAGAGAGAGAGAGAGGAGAGAGAGAGAGGGGAGAGAGAGAGAGAGAGAGGAGAGAGAGAGAGAGGAGGGGGGAGAGAGAGAGGGAGAGGAGAGAAAGAGAGAGGGGAGAGAGAGAGAGAGAGAGAGAGAGAGAGAGAGAGAGAGAGAGGGAGAGAGAGAGAGAGAGAGAGAGAGAGAGAGAGAGAGAGAGAGAGAGAGAGAGAGAGGAGGGGAGAGAGAGAGAGAGAGGAGAGAGCGGCTGAGATCAGAGCAGATGGCTCGTGTATAATTACAACTTTAAAACATTTCATAAACAGCTGATTGAGCGGCGGTGCGCTGATCTTGCGCGATGTTAATCATGCGGCGCCCGAGTGCATCTGACCGGCATAAAATCGGCATATGTCAGACTGACCTGCCGGTCGCAGGTCATGGCCGAGCACGTGAAAATTGCCAATTCCGGTCACTGGCCGGTCAATCGGTGCATCTCTAGAAAATAAATAAAATGTGAAAATTGTGCATTTTCAAAAAAAGTGCTTAACTTCAGAAAAATAATATAAAGGGAGGAAAAGTTTGAATTTACCCTTTTCTGTTTCACATCTTGACTCAACAGTCTCAACCAATTTTACAAATAATAAATCTCAACAGATCTTAACAGTTGAACAGTTTTAGAGTATCACTTTCTTCCCCTCATGTCCCACTCCCCCAGGTTTTTGCTCAGTGAGAGAATGGAGCTTTAGCCTGTCTTGCCAGCATTTTAAACCTGGGCTTGAATGGAGTCAGGGCCATTTTCATGCACATGTGAAGGTGCTCATTGGTGAGCCTGGAACGATATTTAGTTTTAATTATGTTCATTGTGGAGAAAGCTGCCTCACAGTTGTATGTGGAGCCAAACATGGTCAAGATGTATAGGGCTACTTTCCTCAGACCTGGGAAAGCAGTCTCAGGGACCATTTGGAGCCAGAAAGTGGAAGGGTCAGTTCTTACAAACTGCTCTTTCAGGGCCACATCTGCTTGGAGATCAACCAGTTGCATCTGGAGAGACCCAGCATTTACCCATTTAAAGTGCTGTGTGACTTCCTTTGAGAACCCCCTGACATCTGTGATCAGAAATGGGTTCTGAATGAACATGGTGAGCTGCTCTCCAAAGCTGAAGCTGTCAAAACGGTTGCTGAAGTTTACGATCAGCTTATCAATAAAATCAACAAAAGAAGACCAATCTCTCTGTCCCTGAACCTGTTCCTGCACTGCTGGGAAGTGTACAAAGTCTCCCTGCAGGTCTTCCTTGAACACTTCAAGTTTCCTCTGAAAGGAGCGAACAGCTGTCATCAGTTCACAAATTGAATTGTCCTTGCCCTGTAGCCTCAAATTCAACCAAAAAGGCCACATTATGCATCCATTTCTCATTTTCTAAAAAGAGAGAAAACTGTGTTGCCTTCTGACTGCTTGGATCTGCCAAAAAAGATGCTAATTCCCTCCTGATGGACCAAAAGCGCTCTAGCACCCTGCCTTTGCTGAGCCATCTCACATTGTTGTGCAGCAAAAGATCATCAGCATTGGCATCAACATCTCTGAGGAATTCCCTAAGCATCGCGGCTTCAGGTAGAGAGGATGCCCTGGAGAAAATTGAACATTTTCATCATTGTATTCATCACCTCAGCATGCTCATCTGACAGGGAGGCACAGAGGACAGATTGATGAATGATGCAATGGTAAGATAAGAGCTCAGGATTGTCCCCTTTCAGTCTTGCTACAGCTCCTTTTTCTTTCCCTATCATAGAAGGGGCTCCATCTGTGGTTATTGAAACCACTTGTTTTGGCTCTATTCCTCTTTTTGTTACCATCTCCTTAATGGCCCGGTAGATATCCTCTCCTCTTGTACTGAGTGACACCTAACATGTCTTCACAGAATGTTTTCTGGTCTGTGTTGAAAAACCTGGCATACTCTAACAGCTGAGCATTGTCCCATATGTCAGTGGACTCATCCACAGCTAAGCCTACACATGGGGCCTTATGCATGGCTTCATCTAGCTGGGTTAGCACATCCTGAGTTCATATTTCACTTTTCTTTGTGGCAGATGATGCTGACATGGGAATTTGCTTTATTTTATCACAAAGCTCATTTTTTTCTTTTCCCTCAAGTAGTGTTTTAGCTACTGCACTCATGCATTCTTTGACAACCCCTCCATCTGTAAATGGCTTTTTGTGTTTACCCAAAATCCAAGAAACTCTGAGGGAACACTCAAGAGCACGTTGTTGGGCAGTGGATGTGTTGCTCAGGATCCTGGTGGACTGGTCATACTGGGCTCTGAGACTACTTATTTTTTGTGATCTCAATTCAGATTTGAGTGGGTATTTTATGTTTTGTCTCATAATGGCGTTTCACATTGGCACCTTTAATAAGAGCCACGGTTTCTGCACATATGAGACACACTGGTTTAGTGCTCCCATTGGGAAGTATGAACAGAAATGAGTCTGTCCATTCTGGATTAAATGCTCTGTTTTCACTGTCCACTTTTCTTTTTTGGAGAGTACCATTTGTTCCTTATTTTTCTTAACTGTTACTCTTTTTTCCTCATTCCGTCTGTATCTCTCCCTTTTCCGTCTCACCTCGCCTCGTATCTCCTCCCTCCGTCTCATTTGTCTGTTTTCGCTCCCTTTGTTTTCTACATGTATCGCTATCTTTTTAATCCGACTTTCTTTTCCTGTATAACTTGCCTCTATCTCTCTCATCTGTCTGCGCTGTAGAGTCCCAATGTTTACCCCCGGAATGCGAAGACTTCATTGGCTGAGTGGTATCACGTGGGGATGGCTTAACTCACATGCAATTGGTCTGTGCGTTTCCTCATCCACTAAACCACTAACGGAAGAAAACAAAAGCCGCGCATATTAAAATAGAAGCGCCCCGTCTCTTCTTCTAGGGGATCCGGAACGCGGTCCGCCCTGTTAGTGACCTATGTCCTAAGGTATTGAGGCAAATGGATGAAAAATGTCATATTTATGGAACAGGGAATGAAATCAGTCATTTTTGACGAGAACATTGCTAGAAGGTTAAAGGTTTTTGTTGATTTGTTTCAAGGTTTTTGTTGATTTCTTCTGATCATAGTCATACTGAGAACTCCAGAGAGAGTTGTGTGGAGCTGATCATCTTAATTATCTTTGTAGGAACTCATTTGCTAATGGCTTGAATGTTACGGACGTTTATCAAACCAACAGAAATAATAAAAAGTTAACGATGAGGCTCCTCTACGTCAATTAATGCAACAGATTCAGGATTTCCCTCAAACAGGATTAGTTTGAAATATTTAGAACAAAGAAGGCTACTTGCTAGTGGCTACAAATGAAGACAGGTCATTGCGTTTCTCCCTGAATATACTGAGGCTCAACGGGCTGAACTTGCAGCGTGGGGGCCCCCTAGTGACTGCAGGGTCCCCCTAGTGACTGCAGGGTCCCCCTAGTGTCTGCAGGGCCCCACTAGTGACTGCAGGGGCCCCTAGTGGCTGCAGGGGCGCCCTTAGGGCGCTGCAGGTGCCCTATGCATCCGTATAGTCCACCTGCACGAAGAAACGGTTCTGGTTGAACCAGAACTTGGCAGATTTGCTGATGTTGAGACTCAGAAATTCCCCCAGAAGAAGCAGAGAGTTTGTGAGTCGGCTGCTTTTAAACATGTAATCTTAGTGTTGCTTGATTTGCTTAAATCCAAGATGGATAAGGAACTTTTTCAGGGATTTATGTCGACCAAACTATAAGTGAGAAGACTATATGAGACATGCAATAATAACAGTCAATGACGTTTGACTTTTGCTAAATAAAAGCATGTTACAGTTCTCTTCGGTTGCTAAACGACAGTGGGCACAACTGAAGCTACGTGTGCAAAACTCAAACTCCAGTCTGCACAGCAGCAGTTGATACCAACAGTCAGCTGAACTCAACAGTTCACATCTCCTGCTAAACTCATTCACAGAAACACAACTCTTCACACACACACTCAGAACAGACTCAGTGCTTAGAAACACTCAGAACAATCCTCACTGAGATAACACACACACACGCTGAGACACACACACACTGAGAGACACACACACTGAGACACACACACACTGAGACACACACACACATACACACTGAGACACAAATACACATACTGTAACTACACATATCCATAGCCATATTCTACTGCTCTTCATACTATTCATCCTGCACATACACATATTCTTACTACTCTTATAATGGAACTGTTTCTGCACTACAATGGTACTATTACCACACTGCACATATCTGAATATCCATATTTATTCTGTTTTTCTTATAATAATACACTGCATATATCTATATTATTCTCACTACTATTATAATGTAAACCAACTGTACACTACTGTCTACACTGCAGTATATGTCTTGTCCTGTCTATACTTGTATATCACATTACACTTTTCTGCTCTTTCTGCTCTTCTGGTTGGACAAAAACTGCATTTGGTTGTCTTTGTCCTCTGCACGATGACAATAACGTTGAATCTAATCTGATCTAATCTAATGTTTAGATGAAGGTAACAGGGGGACGTTTCCAGGCAATGATACAGATCTGACACGTCTTTTATTTTAATATTCAAATGACGACAACAAAGGGACAGCCAGAGTGTATGAAGAGGATTAATAAAGTGTTGAGAGCACAGAGAGGGAGAACCATCAGAGCAGAGAGAAGCTGTGGACATTCACAAGATGTAAGTTATTAACTATATAAGTTATATAAGTTATAAACTATATAAGTTATAAACTATATAAGTTATATAAGTTATAAACTATATAAGTTATATAAGTTACTGTATAAACTCGGCTGTTTGATTTCACACTTTAATTTCAGAAGAGGGATTGTATTCTACGTAATACTGCATGTAAAATCTGATTTATATAATGATAAGGTTTACAGTTTTCCTTCAAACTCTTTTTGTTAAGTTCTCTGTATTGAGTGTGTGTTTGTGTCTGTCTGTGTGTGTGTGTGTGTCTGTGTGTAGTTATATAAATTATAAACTATATAAGTTATAAACTCAGCTGTTTGATTTCACACTTTAATTTCAGAAGAGGGATTGTATTCTATGTAATACTGCATGTAAAATCTGATTTATATAATGATAAGGTTTACAGTTCTCCTTCAAACTCTTTTTGTTTGTTTCTCAATATTTAAGTTATCTTCTCTGATACATCCAGGGTCCTCAAACGTAAGGCATTTTTAGGCCTTTATTTGACAGGACAGCTTAGACTTGAAAGGGGAGAGAGGGGGGGGTGACATTCAGCAAAGGGCCACAGGTCAGAATTGAACCTGCGACCGCTGTGGAGAAGACCGAGCCTCTGTACATGGGGCGCACGCTCTACCAGGTGAGCTACCCAGGCGCCCCATGGCTGTATATTTTAACGTGATTAAATGTGAATCACGTTTAAAGAACGTTTATAGTTCTGTTTTTTACATTTCAAATTGCATAATAATTTATGTGTTTGTGTGTGTGTGTGTGTGTGTGTGTGTGTGTGTGTGTGTGTGTGTGTGTGTGTGTGTGTGTGTGTGTGTGTGTGTGTGTGTGTGTGTGTGTGTCTGTGTCTGTGTGTGTGTGTGTGTGTGTCTGTCTGTGTGTGTGTGTGTGTCTGTGTCTGTGTGTGTGTGTGTGTGTGTGTCTGTGTGTGTGTGTGTCTGTCTGTGTGTGTGTGTGTGTGTCTGTGTGTGTGTGTGTCTGTCTGTGTGTGTGTGTGTGTCTGCGTTCTTTCCAACGTTTGTGTCACTTTTTTCAGCCTTTGTGACACTTTTAACAATGTTTTTATCATTTATTTTTCGACCTCTTTGACTCTATTTCCAATGTTTTTGCTCATAATTTTTTTGCAGTTTGTTGTATTTTTATTTTGTATTTTCTGTAAGCTATTTTAACCATAGGAAACCTACACACCTCATTTATGTTTCTTTAACTACAGGACAAATTCTGGGCAATGACCTGCCAGAACATTCTCTGGTATTTTACTACTCATTTATTAGAGAGTATTAAGGACGAACGTCCAGAACGATTGGCCTTCACAGAAACTTTTAAACAATGTACATTTAAGTTCTGTTTACAGTAAATAAACAATAAATATACTTTTAGCATGTATAGAGCCAGCATATTTCCAAATGTAAATGGGTGAATTAAGGGTATCTGTAGGGATCCATCCCATAATGTTGTCAGACACTTATATATAGACACTTACATAATAATCTGAGTCTGTCAGTGGCAAAAACAGAAGAAGATATTTTTAAAGATAGTTGTTCCCATCAGTCACTGAGACACCAACACATGGGAACATAGAGTCCAGGTTGATGAAAACCCAAAAGTTTCCCTCTAAGATGCAGCTGAATGTGATGAATAGTTAAATCTCTGATTTGCATCCTGAGGGACTGGGTTACACACTGTATCCCTAAACATAAAGACAGACTGTTCTTCTGTCTGTTTCCCCCTCACTCCGCCAACATTTGAATGTAATCATATCATTTTCATATTTATATTTGTCACAAATTCAAAAAGTCCAACGTATGAATGCAAATGTCACAGTTCAAGGTGTTACACTGTTGACTTTTTTAACTTTTTTGTAACCTCAATGAATGCAACATCTTTTCCAAACATCAAAAGTCAGTGAGTAATGGTGTAAAATAATCCTGATTTCATACCAAAAATAACTGTGTTTATTACCATCTAACAGGGTGAAGATGCAGTGGAGTCTGTTTGTGTTCATTGTGATGGGTAAGTGGATCATCTGGACAGCTCACTCCTCATCAACTCCAAGTCACACTTCAGTTAAGAATATGGTTTGATTTAAATGCTAATTTAGTTTTTTTTCAACGTGGATTTTCCTGTGTGTAAATGGCTGACAGACTCAGATTATTATTCTAAGTGTCTGACAACATTATGGGATGGATCCCTACAGAGATAGACCTTTTAGTTAAAGAGTAAGATCCTTTTAGTTTAACATGAAACAGCCCCGAAATCACCATCACCAAACTCCACCAGACTCCATGTAAATAATCAGGACTTTTAGCGTGTATAGAGCCAGCATATTTCCACCAGACTCCATGTAAATAATCAGGACTTTTAGTGTGTATAGAGCCAGCATATCTCCACCAGACTCCATGTAAATAATCAGGACTTTTAGTGTGTATAGAGCCAGCATATCTCCACCAGACTCCATGTAAATAATCAGGACTTTTAGTGTGTATAGAGCCAGCATATCTCCACCAGACTCCATGTAAATAATCAGGACTTTTAGTGTGTATAGAGCCAGCATATCTCCACCAGACTCCATGTAAATAATCAGGACTTTTAGTGTGTATAGAGCCAGCATATCTCCACCAGACTCCATGTAAATAATCAGGACTTTTACCGTGAATAGAGCCAGCATATCTCCACCAGACTCCATGTAAATAATCAGGACTTTTAGTGTGTATAGAGCCAGCATATCTCCACCAGACTCCACGTAAATAATCGGGACTTTTACCGCGTATAGAGCCAGCATATCTCCACCAGACTCCACGTAAATAATCGGGACTTTTACCGCGTATAGAGCCAACATATTTCCACATGTAAATGGGTGAATTAAGGGTTTGGCGGATGTTTTAAAAAAGGATCTTTTTTTATTTTGTTTCTGGCCTAAATTTTTACATACATAGGCATAATTTTTAATTTAGCATGTATTAGCATTATAGCATATACTACCATGTTAGCATATACTATAATGTTAACAAATTAAAAGGTACAATTTGTAATATTTCTGCATTAAAATGTCTAAAAAAACGATTTTACCTGTGTTATATATGTTGTTGAGTTGTGTACATACACTATCCTAAATGTTTCCAATAACGTTCAAACCCAGAGAAATCGGTTATTTAATTTCAATGACACGGGACATTTCATTTAGTCGCCTGTCAGTGGCATCATAAAACCTTTGACCCCTAAACATGGCACCCAGACGATACGTTCAAGAGTAATCGGAAATCATACAATGTCACAGAAAGAATAACACTCAGTACCTGTTATACAGCTTGTTTTCTGCCACACAGCATCATGCTGTCATTGATACATGCCACTTACAACACAGTAATACAGCTGAGATCTTATTTATTGATACATTTCAATATCGACCGATCCAGCTTAACGTTATGTGCTACACTGACAAGTAACGTTAGCTTTAGCTCATGCTAATGCTCGGTGGGGAACGTTAACATTATAAGGTTACAACATTGTTCAACACATTCATGAAGTTATTTTAGGTATGATTCTTTTGATCAAGATAAAGTTACCGTTAAACAGCATTGGGCTAACCCACGATTACGTTCGTCAGCTAACGTTAGCGTTAATGTTAGCTGTATAGATGGAAGACAAATATAATGCTAACTAGGGCTGCCACCTCTTAGTCGATTAGTCGACTAATCGGTCGTTTTGGTCTTGGTCGACTAATTTTAGTCCATTAGTCATTTTTTATGCTTATTCATGCTTAATTACTTATTTCCAAGAATACTTCTGAGCACATTTATGGTAAACACAAGATTTAAAGTGGTGCTTTTGCAAGATTAATTGTGGAGAAACTCAGTTTTACAGATGGTTAATTAACTACATTTATATTGTGCTTTTCTAGTCTTAACCACCTCTCAAAGCGCACAGCTCTGTCAATTAAATCAACTAATCGATTAGTCGACAAAATCCTATAAGTGTTAGTCGACTAAGAAGTTCTTTAGTCGAGGACAGCCCTAAAAGGCGGACACATCCAGACTTAACCAGCAGCGAGCCACTATTATGAACTTAAAGCAATCGAACCCAGTCAGCACAAACTCCAGCGCCGGGTGATAACAATGCTAACGGCAGTAACAGAAAGAGCAATGTTCCGTCGGGGGAAAAGACCCCAGGCGTCTGAGTCTGGCTGAACGCGGTGTTGTACTGAAAATTCTCCGCCCTTTAGCGTTTAGTGGTCTTCTGTACAGCCCTGAAGATACTTGGCGGCTAACCTCAGCCAGCCAATCGCTAAGTCTCTCAGCAGGGTTGAGTAACAAACCCCTTCCCCCCGGTACTGAAAACATCCAACAAGTGACACTGACATGAAATATATTGGGAGAATGTCGTTTTAGCTGTGCTTTTATATTTGAAAAAAGGATCTTTTTGATTTTGATTTTGTTACTGGACCAAATTTTTTGCATGTATTAGCATGTTAGGATATGCTTGCATGTTAACAAATTAAGTCTGCTGGGTTTGGTGATGGTGATGTTGGGGCTGTTTCATGTTAAACTAAAAGGATCTTACTTTTTAACATCAGTCACTTAGACACAAAAACATGGGAAATAGAGTCCAGGTTTAAAAACAAAACAAAGTTACCTTTTAATGAACAGATGCCTGTCTAGCTCTCAGCTCCATCGCTGCAGTTTCTTCTCTGTTATCAGGTCAGTGTTCCTCCATTGGGGGTCACCTGTATGACTACCACTTCATTGGAGAGAATATGACCTGGAATGAAGCCCAGGAGTTTTGCAGAAAGAACCACACTGACCTGGCCACAGTGGCTAACCAGACAGATAGGCAGAGACTCCTTAACTCCACGACTGCACGGTATGCAGACGGAGCCTGGATTGGGCTGAAAGAAAACACAACAAACACCGTGTGGCGCTGGTCTCTGTCAGGGGTGGAGTTCAACAAGAGTGAGAGTGAGTGGTCCCCAACACAGCCGAATAATTTCAACGATCAGAAGATCTGTGTGAGGATGAATGGTGGCACATGGGATGACGACTCTTGTTCTAACAGCTATGAATTTATCTGCTATGACGGTGAGAATATGTGGCGCATAGAGTCTGTTCTCCCCTAAAAAACTCCCCCAGAAGTGGTTTGTTCCAGCATCATTCTGACCTATATTCATGTTTGTAGTGGCGGCGCCCTCTAGTGGCCGTAGTAGTTCTGACTTTTGTTCCCCCTCCTCTAATCTGATCCACAGGAGAGTTTTCCTTCCTCATATCTAAACCAGAGAAGGTAACGGTGGCGGTTTTAAACTTATCGTTAACGTTGTGACCTGACTTCACTTCCTGAAGGTTACCATGTGACGCAGAACGTGACGTAGCTCCGTTTCCTTTTCTTTGAAAACGGTACATGAACCCCCGGTCTCCTGGGTGAAAGTCCTGTGTTTGCTTGACCCATCTGCCGCCCCCCCCCCCCAAAAAAAACTGCCTCCTTACCAGGACATTTGGCGCTCTTCTTCTTCCTCACCTTACTTCCTGTTTTGCTCCCGTCAGAACTACTACGGCCACTAGAGGGCGCCACCACTAGAAACATCAATATAGGTCAGAACGATGCTGGAACAAACCACTTATGGGGGAGTTTTTCAGGGGAGGACAGTCTCTGAATTGATATCACATTATTGTTTTGAAATAAGAATAATGTAGGATTTTTTGAGACTAAAAACTAAAAAGTTCGTCTGTGTGTTCCACAGAACACAACAAAACCAGCAAAACATTTTATATCAGTGATGATAAGATGACCTGGCTAGACGCTCAGAGGTTCTGCAGAGAACAATACACTGACCTGATCAGTGGAGTCAAACAGCTAGACGACTTCAAGACACAGCGCCAGAATAATGCAGAACCTTTCTGGATCGGCCTGTTCAGAGACTGCTGGAGTTGGTCAGATGGGAGCAGTTTCTCTTTCAGACTCTGGGATGAAGGTGAACCTGAAAAGACATGTGCTATGACTACGTCAGACAAGAAATGTGCTATGACTACGTCAGATGAAAAATGGAGCTCCGATGTCTGTAATAAAACCAAACCCTTCTTCTGCAACATGGGTGAGTTTAGTAGAAGGTCTATCTAACGGTAATAACATCTACATCTGTTTAATGATTTACTTTATTTATTAGTTTATTATAAGAATTATGGTATGAGGTTCATTGTTGTTGAATATCTTGATAATGATATAACTCGTAAACAGATAAAGTGTTCTCAGTTCTGCTAAAATACTACAAACTGCTTGTTAGATTCAAAACAAATGAAAGGAAATCATTTCCAACTTTCTTTTGTTGAACAAATTGGATGTTGAATTGAATATAAAAGGCAGCACTAAAAATAGAACGACAGTTACCTTTTAATGAAGAGATGCTTGTCTAGCTCTCAGCTCCATCGCTGCAGTTTCTTCTCTGTTATCAGGTCAACGTTACTCCATTGTGGGTCAGCTGTATCTGTACTACTCAAATAAAAAGACCTGGAATGAAGCCCAGGAGTATTGCAGAAAGTACCACAATGACCTGGCCACAGTGTCTAACCAGGCAGACATGGAGAGACTCCACTACAATCCACTGTATCGAGCCGGAGCCTGGATTGGACTGCAGGACAACACACCAAAATTTGTGTGGCGCTGGTCTCAGCCAAGGGTGGAGTTCAAAGAGAGTGACTGGTCTGAAGGACAGCCGAATAATTTAGCCAATCGTGAGAACTGTGTGAGGATGAAGATGAAGGATGACAAATGGGATGACGACTGTTGTACTACACCCTATAACTTTATCTGCTATGACGGTGAGAATATGTGTCGCATAGAGACTAAAACTCCCCCAGAAGTTGTTTGTTCCATACGGTGGCCGACAGGGACAAACACACTGCAACTTAATGAAAACACACGCAATTAGACAAAACACAAGCAAATTAAGAAAACATCTTCATTAATTTGACACCACATGCAAAGCATTTAGCAAATGCGCTGCAAATACACACAACACAACCAAATACACAAAACACAATTAAATACACACAACACGACCAAATACACAAACGTGCCGTGCATACAGAAACGATGCAAAAAGAAAAGCACACAAACTCCAAAAACAAATGCAACAAAAAAAAAACGCTGCATCCAGATTACACAACAGATGTTCTCCAGGCCTCTAGGGGAAGCACTAAGTGGAACACCTTGATTTATGACTTATTTATTTTCAGAGTTTGTGTGCTTTTCTTTTTGCATCGTTTGTGTATTTACAGCACGTTTGTGTATTTGGTTGTGTTGTGTGTGTATATGCAGCGTGTTTGCTAAATGCTGCGCATGTGTTGTCAAATTAATGAAGATATTTTCATAAAGGTGCACTATGAGTTCCTGCATGGTTTCAGCGCAATTTCATTTTTGTCTCAAATTGTAGGCGTCTCTCCTTGACCCGCTAGCTGCCTGCTCGCTGAACACACGGTGAAAAAGGCCGGTCTCAGGAGACATCACAGGGCTCGTAAACATCAAACACTAGGGGCACAGGCTGTGCACCAAAATACAACAAACCACTCCAGCCAATCACAGACAAGATGGCTGGTGGAGGGGATGGGGGTTAGTGACAGTTAATCAGTTAGTCCTGACAGTTACAGAAACATTGGGGGAAGGGGCGAGCTTGCTCTGTTTTGTTTGGAATTTACTTGGAACGTCAACAGAAGTGACGTCATGCAGGAACTCAGAGGGCACCTTTAATTTGTTTGTGTTTAGTGTATTTGCGTGTTTCATTAAGTTGCAGTGTGTTTGCCCGTGTCGGCCACCGGACAGAACTAACCACTGATGGGAAAGGTTTTTTTTAGCAGAGGACAGTCTCTGAATTGATATCACATTATTGTTTTGAAATAAGAGTAATGTAGAATTTTATGAGACTAAATAAAAACTAAAAGGTTTTTCTGTGTGTTTCATAGAAAACAAGAAATCCGGCAAAACATTTTATATCAGTGAAGACAAGAAGAGCTGGAAAGAGGCTCAGAGATACTGCAAAGAAAAATGCACTGACCTGATCAGTGGAGTCAAACAGCTAGAAGACTTCAAGACACAGCGTCAGAATGATGAAGAAACGTTCTGGATCGGCCTGTTCAGAGACTCTGACTGGAGTTGGTCAGATGGGAGCAGTTTCTCTTTCACATCCTGGGATAAAGGTCAACCTGAGAAGACATGTGCTATGACTACGTTAAATGGAAATTGGAGCTCCGATGTCTGTAATAAAACCAAACCCTTCTTCTGCTACAACGGTGAGTTTAGAAGAAGGTCTATCTAACGGTACTGTACATCTACATCTGTTTAATGATTCACTTTATTAGTTTATTATAAGAATTATGGTATGAGGTTCATCGTTGTTGAATATCTTGATAATGATATGACTCGCGATAAATAAACAGATAAACTGTTCTCATTTCTGCTAAAATACAACAAACTGCTTGTTAGATATAAAACAAATGTAACAGCTGTTATTTAAACTGTCCTGTGTTTGTCTCCATGGGTGGGGCATTTGGGTCTCTGCCACTGATTGGCTTCTTCACTAATTGACTCCACCTCTGACTGACTCTCCTTCTCCCCTGATAGATTCGGTGATCCTGATCAAGGAGAGCATGATCTGGGAGGACGCGTTATACTACTGCAGAGATCACTATGGCGACCTTGTCTCCATCACCAACCTGGACGATCAGCGCTGGGTCCAGGAGAGAGCCAAGATGGCCTCCACTCACCACGTGTGGATGGGACTGCGCTACACCTGCACTCTGGACTTCTGGTTCTGGGTCAGTGACGAGACGGTCCACTACACCAACTGGAGCCCTGGCCAGCCTGGGAACGACTGCAACATGTCTGGAGCCATGGCCCGAAATGGAACTTGGGTCAAATTGATCGATGATGACAACCAGCTTAACTTCATCTGTTCCAAGTAAAAACCAGCAGAATGTAACTAAGTACATTTACTCAAGTACTGTACTTCAGTAATAATGTTGGAGAGATGAGGTACTTTACTTACATCTCAAAGTAAGTATTTCAACTAAGTTACATTTTAACAGTGTGGGATTAATACTTTTACTTAAATTAAGAATTTGTTTTCTTCATTTACTCACTTTCTTTGCAGTGGTGTGACGTTGACATACTGTGTGTCCTCTGGGATTATTGAATGGCAATCTGGGAAATGTAGGAAATTAAATCTGAACATAAATATTTCAAGTAAAAAAGCCGTAGTATTTCAGGAAAAAAGTCATAATATTTCAGGAAAAAAGTCGTGATATTTCAGGAAAAAAGTCATAATATTTCAGGAAAAAAGTAATAATATTTCAGGAAAAAAGTAATAATATTTCAGGAAAAAAATCATAATATTTCAGGAAAAAAGTCATAATATTTCAGGAAAAAAGTCATAATATTTCAGGAAAAAAGTCATAATATTTCAGGAAAAAAGTCGTAGTATTTCATGAAAAAAGTCGTAATATTTCAGGAAAAAATTTTTAATATTTTAAGAAGAAAATCATAATATTTCAGGAAAAAGTCATAATATTTCAGGAAAAAAGTCGTAGTATTTCAGGAAAAAAGTCTTAATATTTCAGGAAAAAAGTCATAATATTTCAGGAAAAAAGTCATAGTATTTCATGAAAAAAAGTCTTAATATTTCAGGAAAAAAGTCATAATATTTCAGGAAAAAAGTCATAATATTTCAGGAAAAAAGTCGTAGTATTTCAGGAAAAAAAGTCTTAATATTTCAGGAAAAAAGTCATAATATTTCAGGAAAAAAGTCGTAGTATTTCATGAAAAAAATTCTTAATATTTCAGGAAAAAAGTCATAATATTTCAGGAAAAAAGTCATAATATTTCAGGAAAAAAATTGTAATATTTTAAGAAGAAAATCTAAATATTTCAGGAAAAAAGTCATAATATTTCAGGAAAAAAGTCGTAGTATTTCAGGAAAAAAAGTCTTAATATTTCAGGAAAAAAGTCATAATATTTCAGGAAAAAAGTCATAATATTTCAGGAAAAGAATCATAATATTTCAGGAAAAAAGTCGTAGTATTTCAGGAAAAAAAGTCTTAATATTTCAGGGAAAAAGTCATAATATTTCAGGAAAAAAGTCGTAATATTTCAGGAAAAAAGTCATAATATTTCAGGAAAAAAATTGTAATATTTTAAGAAGAAAATCATAATATTTCAGGAAGAAAGTTGTAATATAAATTTTTTTCTTGACATTTTAACAGTGTGGGATTAATACTTTTATTTAAGATAAGGAAGTGTTTTATTCATTCACTTTGTTTGCAGTGGTGTGACGTTGACATACTGTGTGTCCTCTGGGATTATTGAATGGCATTCTGGGAAATGTAGGAAACAAACCGCGGGGGGAGAGATGTGACAGAAGATATTAAACTGAGGATGTAATCCTGTAACATGAATGATTACCATTTGTTATTTTCTGAAGTTTTTGTTAATTTCTCTTAAAGTGTCAAGTTCTGGTGAATATCTGATGGTTATATTTTGTAATATCTGTTTCTGATGATCACATTGTTTCTTGAGTTTTATGTAACCAAAGAATAGTTTTCTCTGAGTCTAAAGAAACTGTTAAACCACAGAGTGGTCCTCTTTTTTCAATAATCCAAAATCCTGTTATCACATCATGAAACTGGGTCTGTGTGTACTGGGTCTGTGTGTGTACTGGGTCTGTGTGTGTACTGGGTCTGTGTGTGTACTGGGTCTGTGTGTGTACTGGGTCTCTGTGTGTACTGGGTCTCTGTGTGTACTGGGTCTCTGTGTGTACTGGGACTCTGTGTGTACTGGGTCTGTGTGTGTACTGGGTCTCTGTGTGTACTGGGACTCTGTGTTAACCTTAAAACAAATATGAAGGTGCTTGAGTGACATTTACCCATTACAGAATAAAGAAGTCAGTGATGTGGCCGGTCTTCAAAGCTCTGCTGGAGTTATTAACAACTAGATAAAGAACAGAGGGGAGGGGGCATGTCTGGCGACCACGCCTAGATGTGGCGGCGTACTTATCAACTACGATGTACACTGGCGACGGTGTAGTCACACGTTAGAGTCACACGACAGTCTCCTTCAGTAGTAAGTATCCGTGGCACAGTCTACTCGCCATACTCGCCATAGCCGGTTACTAGTGATCGTCACGGTAACGTGCTGCAGATCCGGTGTTTGTAGCCGAGCTCGGACAGAGAAGATTCGACTGACATAGATCAGTGATGGAGTTTCTGCCCTCGTGATGTCCCTGAAGGTATCTGGGAGGAAATGTAGCCGCGGTGGGTTGCTATGGAGACTGACTGCATCGGACTCCGTTCAACCCTCCTGTTGTCACACACTATTTAATAAACACTATATAGGGAATAGAGAGGGAGGAAATGAGGGAACGGCTTCCAACACAGCTAAAGATATTTGACTTTTTCAAAATAAAAGCCCTCCTGATGTCCTCAGGTCAAATCTCACCCATTTACAAAAAGTTACAAAATTGTCAAAATAAATTAGGTGGATGGTTTCATACAACCATTACTCATTACTACATTACTCTCCAAGTTAAATAAATGATCAGTTCACTACTTTCATTGAATTTGGGTGTTTTATTCAATGTTATAGTTATGATGATCAAAGAACATTGGAAAAAAGTGCCAGAAAATGTTGAAAAAAAAAAAATAAAGTGCCAAAAAAATCGACAATAACATCGGAAATTTGTCACAAAAAAGTTGGAAAAAAGTGACGAATTATTTTTTTCAAAAAGTGACAAAAACGTCACCAAAAAAAAGTTTTAATTAGACATTTTCACCCAGAAAAACCAAACCAAAGCCTGCATGGTGGAGGGTAAGACAAGCCGAGGGTTAATCCAGGCCTTTCTATCAGCGTTAGGGGATCAGAACCTGGTCTGAGGTCCACAGGGATGCAAATGGGCCACATCAGCTTTCTTTGGGTTCACTGCAGACCAGCGCTAACAAATTAGACTGAACATATCTCCCTCAGAAGTCAAGGATAAGAGCAGGCTTTGTTTTTGCCGTGCAGTTTAAGGATGTTCATGTAAATCATGTTCAAAGGAATACCAAAGACATGTTTAGATGAAGGTAACAGGGGGAAGTTTCGGGATTCTCCCGGTGCTCCCGATTAGCCAATCAGGGCCTGATGCTACAGATCTGACACGTTGATATTTTAATATTCAAATGACAGCCAGAGAGTATGAAGAGGATTAATAAAGTGTTGAGAGCAGTCTCCGTGGGCACAGAGAGGGAGAACCATCAGAGCAGAGAGAAGCTGTGGACATTCACAAGATGTAAGTTATAAACTATATAAGTTATATAAGTTATAAACTATATAAGTTATATAAGTTATAAACTATATAAGTTATATAAGTTATAAACTCGGCTGTTTGATTTCACATCTTAATGTCTGTGTTTTCCTCACGGATAAAGAAATGTTAGCACTTTTTTCAACATTTCTTTTGCATTTTTTTCCAACTTCCTGCACTTTTTATTGAATTTATTTTCAACGTTATTTATGCTTTTTTGATATTTTTGTTGCTTTTTTGTCGCTTGGTTTGACTGATTGGCACTACTAACAACTTATACCATGACTTTTACACTTATTCTTGGAAATCAGGTCAATAAACCTAATTTCTTTTGTTTAAAAAGCAGAAATATTCTATAAAATTGAATAAAATACCCAAAATTCAATGAAAGTAGTGAACTGATCCTTCATTTTACTTCAGAAGAGCGTTAAATGGAACCATCCATGTTCATTTTTGGCAATTTGGTTGAAAGAAAACCCACATTTCTGATATAGACACTTTTTGAAAATGGGTCAAATTCCACAGGAGGGTTAAATGTTTGTAAAGATGTAAGTTGTTTGATTTCACATTTTAATGTTTGTGTGGATTTGCATAAGAGGGATTGTATTCAACGTAATACTGCATGTAAAATCTGATTTTATATACTGATAAGGTTTCCAGTTCTCCTTCAAACTCTTTATGTTTATATCTCAATATTTAACACTCCTGTTGCCTTTGGGTCAAAATTGACATCGCGTCAAAAGGATGGTTTCCCTCCAACGGTCTTCACAAGTACAATTAATGATCACTATACTTTCATCACTTTTTTTTTTTTTCTTAAATTTTAAAGAATTTGAAAACAATGTAAATGGTTTCTAAACAGTATTCGGACTAAACTTTGATATACACCAGTCTATGATTATCCATCAACATACATTACTCTAATATTAGTCAAAATAATTCATAATTTCTGCTATTTTGACTAAAAAATGTGGTATAATTTCCTTTAAAAGAGGTTTATTGACCATGAATTCCAAAAATAAGAGTAACAGTACAGTGGTAATAAATTGGTGAGTGGCGCGTATACAGTACTGGTGGAGTATTAACAGTTGTATGTCTGTGTGTGTGTGTGTGTGTGTGTGTGTGTGTGTGTGTGTGTGTGTGTGTGTGTGTGTGTGTATGTGCATGTGTGTCTGTGTGTCTGTGTATGCATGTGTGTCTGTGTGTGCATGTGTGTCTGTGTGTCTGTGTATGCATGTGTGTCTGTGTGTGCATGTGTGTCTGTGTGTGTGCATGTGTGTCTGTGTATGCATGTGTGTCTGTGTGTGTGCATGTGTGTCTGTGTGTGTGCATGTGTGTCTGTGTGTATGCATGTGTGTCTGTGTGTGCATGTGTGTCTGTGTGTCTGTGTATGCATGTGTGTTGTTGCATGTGTGTCTGTGTGTCTGTGTATGCATGTGTGTCTGTGTGTGCATGTGTGTTGTTGTGTGCATGTGTGTCTTTGTGTGCATGTGTGTTGTGTATGCATGTGTGTCTGTGTGTGCATGTGTGTCTGTGTGTGTGCATGTGTGTCTGTGTATGCATGTGTGTCTGTGTGTGTGCATGTGTGTCTGTGTGTGTGCATGTGTGTCTGTGTGTGTGCATGTGTGTCTGTGTATGCATGTGTGTCTGTGTGTGCATGTGTGTCTGTGTGTGTGTATGTTGTGTGTGTCTGTGTGTGCATGTGTGTCTGTGTTTGTGTGTGTCTGTGTGTGTGCATGTGTGTCTGTGTTTGTGTGTGTCTGTGTGTGTGTGCATGTGTGTGTGTGTGTGTGCTGTGTGTGTCTGTGTGTATCAATCAGCAACAACAGAACTTTTAGTGAACATCAGTCCTGTAGGGTTACATTACAGCTTGGTTCTTTCTTTGGACCATTTTTAAAGATAGTTGTTCCCATCAGTCACTGAGACACCAACACATGGGAACATAGAGTCCAGGTTGATAAAAACACAAAGTTACCCTCTAAGATGCAGCTGAATATGATGAATAGTTAAATCTCTGATTTGCATCCTGAGGGACTGGGTGATACACTGTATCCCTAAACATAAAGACAGGCTGTTCTTCTGTCTGTTTCCCTCTCCTCCACCAACATATTCATATCATTTTCATATTATTTCCTTTAACTCAAATTCCAAAAATCCCCAACAGGAAACATATGAATGCTAATGTCACATTTTCAAGGTGTTACACTGTTGACTTGTGTGTTTGTCTCTGTGTGTGTGTGTGTGTGTGTGTGTGTGTGTGTGTGTGTGTGTGTGTGTGTGTGTGTGTGTGTGTGTGTGTGTGTGTGTGTGTGTGTGTGTGTGTGTGTGTGTGTGTGTGTGTGTGTGTGTGTGTATGGTTTTGTAACTTTAATAAATGCCACCTTTTCCAAAAGTCAGTAAGTAATCATGTAAAATAATCCTGAAAGTTACCTTTAAGGGCCTTGCTCAAGTCAATTGTGCTGGGTGCAAGATAGGGCCCTATATCTTTGTAACACAAGTTTGTGTAATAAAACCTTGAAAGAGACTTCCTTAATCTTGTTATGGATAAATTTTTGTCCATGCTTTCTCCCGCTCTATGTTACTAAATAAATAATAACAGAAACATGTTTAGATGAAGGTAACAGGGGAGGTTTCCGGCCCATGATACAGATCTGACATATTGATATTTTAATATTCAAAGTGCGCGCCAGAGTGTATGAAGAGGATTAATAAAGTGTTGAGAGCACAGAAAGGGAGAACCATCAGAGCAGAGTGAAGCTGTGGACATTAACAAGATGTAAGTTATAAACTATATAAGTTGGAAACTAGCATTTGTAGCTAACTCTGGCTTGTTTACAGCAAGTAATTTGTCTGTTGATCAATGAGCATTGTCCCTATCAAATAAATAAATAAATAAACTCGGCTGTTTGATTTCACATTTTAATGTTTGTGTTGTCGTCCTCATCAACAGTGCTACTTTTTATTTTTCTGGGTCAAAATTTACTATTTAACTCACGTCTTGGTCGTCTTTTTCGACACTTCTGTTGCTTTTCAGCAAATTTTCTTATACTTTTTTTTGTCACTTCTTACCGATTTTTTTGGCACATTTTTCCTGCGCTTTTTTTTAAGTTTTGTTGTTTTTTCCGAAATTTTTGTCACTCTTTTTAAAGTTATTTATTTATAATTTTTTCTCTCCAAATGCTATAAAATTTAATAAAACACCCAAATTCAATGAAAGTACTCAGCTGATCTTTTATGTAACTTGTGAAGAGCGTCATATATAGAACCATCCACATTATTTTTTGACAATTTGGTTAAAAGAAACCCAAATTTCTGATATAGAAACTTTTTCGATAAGTTATAAACTCGGCTGTTTGATTTCACATTTTAATGCTTGTGTTGTCCTCCCGGCTTAAAGTGATGGTTCGGAGTAATTCACCCTAGGGTCCTTTGCCCGACCTCGGAGCCAAACACCCCCAAACTTTTTCACCTGGGTCTAACACTGGGAGTTAAGCGTAGGGTAGCGATGAGCAGCTGAGTATGCTTAGCTGGCCGGGGCTAATGGACCCACGTTTGTATCTCTTAAATGACCCCACTAATAATGCCCGAAATGATACCAAAGGTCTACACTAGTACAAATAGGTTATGTACTCATAAAACTATGGATTGGAAAGTTTGTAAGTACACCAGAAGTTTATGAACACTTGCCTGCTCTCTTCTGCTCTCTGTTGCTGCTGCTACCTGCAGTTAGACGAGTGCTTAGGGACATCTACAAATTACTACACCGAAAAGAGATACAACAAAAATATGTATTAATTTAATGATTAAATAAGATAATGTCTCCAAACTTACCTCAATTATTATTTGTCTCCTGCTAGTTATACTACAGCACTTACTTTAAAAAATAAGTTAAATTAAAAAATATTTTTGTTGCATCTCTTTTCGGTGTTGTAATTTGTAGATGTCCCTAAGCACTCGTCTCACAGCAGCAGCAACAACAGCAGAGAGCAGAAGCCAGCAGGCAAGTGTTATTTACATAAACTTCTGGTGTACTTACAAACTTTCCAATCCATCGTTTTATGAGAGCATAACTTATATGTACTAGTGTAGACCTTTGGTATCATTTCGGGCATTATTAGTGGGGTCATTTAAGAGATACAAACGTGGGTCCATTAGCCCCGCGCTAAGCTATTCAGCGGTTAACGCTACTCTACGCTAACTCGCCCAGTGTTAGACCCAGGTGAAAAAAACTTCTGGGGGGGGGTGTTTGGCTCGAGGTCATGGTGCAAAGGACCCTAGGGTGAATTACTCCGAACCATCACTTTAAAGAGGTGATATTATGCTCATTTTCAGGTTCATAATTGTATTTAGAGGTTGTACCAGAACAGGTTTACATGGTTTCATTTTCAAAAAACATCATATTTTTGTTGTACTGCACATTGCTGCAGCTCCTGTTTTACTCTATTTCAACAGAGACTGTTGAGCTCTCTGTTTTAGCTACAGAGTGAAGCATCTTACCGCTATCCCATCTTTGTTTGGAGTCACACATGCGCAGTACCTAGGTAAGGACAACTAGCCACTTAGATGCAGAGTAGGGCGGGCCCTGATAGCATGATAGTGTGATCCGAAACAAACGGATCCGATCTAGCATCTATCTACCGGTAACCATGGCTTCAGCTCAGCCGTACATGTTCCAACCAGAGTCTGATCCCGAAACAGAAGCCGAACTAGCTTCACAACCTAGACTGGAGCAAGATGTTTCAGAGTGGTAAGTTAATTAGGTATTTCAGTTTGAATTCTGCACCCTTTCTATCACAGCAACAACTTTATGTCCATTGACTGTCTGGAGGGTGTCTAACGTTTTTTATTTTATATTTAGGTGTACTTGTGGAAATTGCTTGACAATGTCCACTGAAGTTGAAAACATCTGTTGCCAAGAAATACAAATGGTAATTATATTAGAACCTATACAACAGTCATGCAAAGTGGATATGATGTTGACTAACCTTCCTCTGTTGTAAAATACTACAAAATGTGTTGTCATGTTTACTTTTACCGTTGTGTAAAAATGTATCATTTCACATCACCTCCTGGATGTAATTATTTGTAATCAATTATATTATAGGGGCCAATCATTTCTATGATCTTTGACAACACCATTTGTTTTATACATACAAGGTTAACAAATAAATGTAGCTTCATCAATCAGTATCTCCATTTTGCAGTAATGTTGCCTCCTCAGGTAATATTTATTCTAAATGAGTTACTTATTTTTATTATTAGGTTGTTACACAAATGCAACAGGTTCCTGTCCCACCTACCTGCATGGTTTACCATCCAGACCTAGAGCCAACCTGTTTGAACCACTACACCCTGCGGAACATCTACACTATATACAGAGCAGACTATGGACCTTTGAGGTGTCGAACAGAAAAAGAGTAAGTTTTTAAAACATGTAATTAACTGTCCCATAAAATTATTTTACCAATAAACCAAAGACCTAATGAAGAAATCACAATTACAATGTCTTTATTTTCATCAAATGTTGAAACGCTTATATAAATAGAACAATCTTAATATACATAATAGGAAAAAAATACAGATATACACTATAAATAAGAGTGATGTTCACTATTGTCCAATCCTGTCCATACAGGCGCTACAGGCACCTTGCCTATCTTGGCTTGGTCAACTGGTGCTGGGGCTACTTGGGAAGGACTGTTAGGGTGGTAATCCCGTCGTGCGTTGTACGCCGGATACGCCTGCAGTTTCTTGATCCGGGTGCCTAGTATGTACGGTTCCGACTGTCCCTTGAGCAAAGCGGGACAGATGGCGGGCAACCACTTCCTCCTTTGAGGGTCTCTCATGTTCCGATGCCAGATCCTTGGGGATGGGGATCAGTTTCAGCACCTCAACAAATGGAGTTGGGTCCTCAAACACCTCCTCGAAAACCAGCCTCATAAGTTCTTCCACATATTCTGTGAATTAATGCATATAAATAATCACTTAAGTGCTTAAGAAGAGCGTTCTTCTCAGACGCCACCTTATTTCTACATATTTGTTTTTTAGCCTTAACTATTTATTTGTTACGTTTACAATACACACACACACACACACACATATACACACATATACACACATATACACAAGTGTCACTATTTGTAATTACAAAAGATGTTTTTCTAAAGTTAACACTACTTGTAAATATTCAATGTGTCACTATTGATGTTACATTATTTGTTATATAGATAAAAGTAGTTTAAAACTTACTGTATGTAGGGTCTGTTTTTACTGGCCTCGCAGTCACCTCCCCCTTCCTGGACTTGGGAAACACAACCTTGAATACTGGTTGTCCTGCAGATGTTGTGGCTTGCTCGCAGTCTGCATTTTCATTGTAGTGCATGGCTGCAAGGTACAACCTACAAAAATACAATTGCAAACTGAAGTGACACAACAATTTTGATATTTTATATATATATATAAGCCATTAGGCAGTAGCTGTGGTGTATAAGGTTACTGAATGTATTCATTGTATTACCTGCAAAGCATGCCCATGAAAGGGAAAACCACATTCTTGGGTGTGAAGCGAAGTATCAAACTGTGGAAAGCCTCCAGGGATGATGTTTGGTAGTGGTGGCTCAGCTTCTCCACATCTTTGACAACCCTCTTATTGACCAGGATTTTTTCCACTTTGTAGAGCGCCATTGACCCTTAAATAAAATTAAAAAAACATTTTATTAAAATTGCAGCCCATTAACACAGTAAATACAGCAATAATATTTCATTATAAAGGGCATTTGAGGTGAAGTTGTTTTTTGTTATTAATATTATAAGCAAAAAAGGTTTTGCATTTTAAATTTAATTCTTTTACTCACATTTTGTTTACATACCTGGTTGAAACCATTTACTTGGATCCCTTGACACTCGATCAGGATGTTGGCACTCCGGGTTTTCATGCAAGTGCACGTTCTGGATGTGGTTGACAATCGACATCCACTTGGCTACCTTCTCTGGCCCTGATGTTGACAATGTTGCACTCCAGTAGACATGGCTTTTGATGCTACGCAGCCACTTCTTCAACACCCCGCAGTCCTTGTTTTGCGCAACTTTGTCAAGTTTCTTTGACAAACCTTGCAGAAAGTACATATGCAATAAATTTATATTCAGGACATTCTTTGACGAATAACTAAACACAAATATGTCAATGAGCCACACTGACATAAACAAGGATGAAGACATACCTTTCTCAAAGTGCCACACATCATAGAAGTGGGTGATGCTGCGCTCCCTCAGATACTTCTGGATCTGTGGATGACGGTCGGTGACAATGTAGTCCATCACCAAACCGTTTGAATCCAGTAGATCCAGGCAGCGTTTAAGGCCCTCCTTCTCCATGTGGTAACTACCACCTACTTCATTGCTCTGGTGGTGGGACAAAAATGCATAGATATAAATGTGAGACATTGAAAGCTATACAGAATCATCTTTCATCATGTCGCAAGGCAAAAAAAAATAAAAATATGGGACCCACCTGAACAAGCTGAAGGTCGATAATGCGGTTTCTGTCTAGGTGCATCAGTGTGTAGCTCCCATACTTTGCTGAGTGCCCTGAAGATTATATAACAAAGACCATGTCAAGGCTTTGCAACTCAAATCGAATGTTTAAGTACCATGCTTTTAAGAACAGACTTTTGGGACTTTTGTCTTACCTGGGGAGTCAGTTTGCATATCTCCACTGACTCCAATCTTTCCTCCATGCTGTAACTTTTGAAAAAGATGTTGCTGATCCGTCTTCCATTTGTGGATTATGGCTGGCTCCAGAAAACTCCTAGCATGCCTCCTGAAGGTGCCATACTGGAAAATCTGAAGATTCATGGCCTTGCATATCTGTGAAAACATGTAAAATTGGTACGTTTGTGAAAACAGTACAGTGATTGCCATTTCATATTAAATAGTTATAGCAATACCTTTTCCGCTGACAGGTGTAGGTTGCCGACGGGGTTACTTCCTACAACAGGCTGACTCTGCCACTGTCTTGAATAGTTGCAGTGTGGGCAGAGCTGTGTGAATGACACATACGTTCCCATTTTTCGGCGCTGAACGTCACACTGCCTCTTGCATACAGGACAGCTTTGAAAAAGCTCCCTTAGGCAACTTTCAAAAACAATGTACTTATCATCCTTATAAGTAGACACTGGCTCAGACCTTAAAAAAACAGAAAGAATACATTCTTGATTTAGCTTTCCTACCAAGTTTAACATTTCTGCTGATAAGTCATATTGAAATGTAATACAAATATCGAACTTACGACATGGCAGATTCGTCCGTTAGAACAGAGTCACCAGGGATATATGTTGAGTCTTGTGGCTCAGCTTGCAACTCTGTTGAGGTGTCTCCCTCTTCCTCCTCCTCCTCCTCCTCCTCCAACTCAAGACGAGGTCTCTTGCGAGGTCTGTAATCTTGGGGTCTTATTGGTGTTGAAGACATCGGGGTGAATTCTGGGGAGCTTGAAGTGGTCTCAGTGTAAACACTAACACAGAAAAAAGAAAGAAAAAACTTAAATAATATTTTTCTTTACAATAACGAAATGAAATTCTCATGTTTATTATATATTGGGTTTTCAGCAGAGTAAGGCATTTACAGGTACTGCATGTGAACTAAAAATGCAAAAACATGTGATGCTTTTGTTATTTACCTTTGCTTCTCATGGAAGCCCTCAGCGTACCCATGGATAGCTGTGTGCCGACTGTTCTCATTTTGGAGCACTGGACTGTATGCCCACTGACATATTTTGTGGTGGTTCGGTCTGGCATCCTATGTCATGGAATGTAGTGGAAAGGTGTGGGGTTTCGAGGTGCTGCTGTGATGTACTCTGTAATAAGACAGTAATCAGATGAAAAGAGTCAGTATCTACAACGCTAACGTTCTTATCCCTTGTGAAATCAGGAGACAGCACAAGTAGCATATAAACAAATTAACACACCACATGACATCCTTTTGCTAGTCAAAGCCCCGGTTGTGTAAGTAGGGAGCAAATATACTGTTGGTTATGGACAACGGTCTCCACGTAACAAAAGCAACTTAAACACACGTGTCGTTTACCACTTTACAGAACATTAGCCAACACTACCAAATTAGCTGAGGCATACAGTGGTTTCGGCGCCCTTACCAATCAACCTGTAAAGTAGCATTAACGTTCTAAACATACCTTCACATGAACACTTGTACACTGTTCTACATATTTTGACTGAAAAGCGATAGTCGATTTTAATGCAGTGTTACGTAATTGTGTTCAAAAGCTTTGAACAAAACGGTTTGAACACAAAACGTTAGCGCTAGCTAGCTAGAAAGTTAGCTTCTGCTAACTTTGTAACGAGGCTACATTTCACTGCCACCGTAACAGCAGCTGGTATAAGTTACTAATAAATGCACATCCACACAACAGCAATATTTCACATCTTTAAATACACAACCCATCACCATATTTAAAAAAAAGAATCTGTTAAAAATGAGCTAAACAATTTCACACCGGATATAACATTAGCTACAGCTTTAGCTGTAGTTTAGCTACAACCTGCCCACTTCAACTGCCCACTTCAACACTTCGTAAAGGTTTATAAATTATAGCTAGCGTACTTAAAGGTTGTGGTTCTGAATCTCCATGATGACCAGACAGAGTCTTTCAGAATGAAACGGTTTGAAAATCCTGAATTGAACTGTTGCAGGTTCAGGAAGCAGTCCTCCGTAAAATGAACAGAACACAACATAAGGTTGGGGTTGTAGTCCTGGGGAATAGTGCCAAAAACAAATTTTAACCACTGACTGTTAAATTCATCGTCTTTTGGAAGACGAAAAAGAGGAAATTTCCCCGTGCACTGACGAATACAGCGTCTCCTGGACATGACCGAGACTCTCAACTCTCCAGCCGCTCTGGGTCTAACAAACTTGAATTGGTGGTGGCGGTGGGGGGGAGGGGAGCTTAGCAGCTAGGCGAGCTTTATAACTTCTGTTACGAGCTGACGTCAGCTCGTAACGGAAGAAAAGGCTTCACTACAATAGAGCTGTTGGGAGCAGTTTGTGAACAGTGTTTTCTGCTGGAAATGGAAACTACCTTTGGGGTGGACTTTGGGCTTTTTCACTTTTTAAACCTATTACATGCCCAAAAAACATATACAACACAGTTAAGGAAAGGGAAAAAGCCAAAAAGCATAATATCACCTCTTTAAGCAATACTGGAACTTTTTTCAAAAAATGTTTGCATTTTTTTTTTAGCTTCCGACACTTTTTGTAGATTTTTTTTTTGTTTTGTCGCTTTTATCAACATTTTTTTAAAAGTTTTTGACAGTTTTTTTTTATATTTTTGTTGATTATCAGCATTTTAACATTTATTGAAGTTACAAAAAAGTTAAACAAGTCAACAGTGTAACACCTTGAACTGTCACATTTGCATTCATATGCTTCCTGTTGGACTTTTTGAATTTGTGTTAAAATAAATAATAAAATCATATTAAAATGTTGGCGGAGTGAGTTAAGCCGTCGGGAGGGGGGGCGAAACGGACAGAAGAACAGCCTTTTATGTTTAGGGATACAGGTTATAACCCAATCTTTGATTTGCATCCTGAGTGATTGGGTCATACACTGCATCCCTAAAACATAAAGACGGGCTGTTCTTCTGTCTGCCAAAAATAACTGTGTTTATTATAATCTAACAGGGTGAAGATGCAGTGGAGTCTGTTTGTGTTCATTGTGATGGGTAAGTGGATCATCTGGACAGCTCACTCCTCATCAACTCCAAGTCACACTTCAATTAATAATATGAGTTCATTTAAACGGTAATTTAGTTTGTTTTCCAGCTGGATTTTCCTGTGTGTAAGTGGCTGACCGACTCTGACAACATTATGGGATGGATCCCTACAGAGATAGACCTTTTAGTTAAAAAATAAGATCCTTTTAGTTTAACATGGAACAGCCCGATCCACCATCATCATCACTCACCATCAGAGACATGTAATCATCAGACTTTTAAGCGTTTTTTGTATATAAGCCAGCATATTTATATACACGCTAAAAGTCCTGATTATTTACATGGAGTCTGGTGGAGATATGCTGGCTCTATACACGCTAAAAGTCCTGATTATTTACATGGAGTCTGGTGGAGATATGCTGGCTCTATACACGCTAAAAGTCCTGATTATTTACATGGAGTCTGGTGGAAATATGCTGGCTCTATACACGCTAAAAGTCCTGATTATTTACATGGAGTCTGGTGGAGATATGCTGGCTCTATACACGCTAAAAGTCCTGATTATTTACATGGAGTCTGGTGGAGATATGCTGGCTCTATACACACTAAAAGTCCTGATTATTTACATGGAGTCTGGTGGGTTTTGGTGATGGTGATTTTGGGGCTATTTCATGTTAAACTAAAAGTATCTTACTCTTTAATAACAGTCACTTAGACACAAAAACATGGGAAATAGAGTCCAGGTTTAAAAACAAAACAAAGTTTCTTTCAGTTTCTTCTCTGTTATCAGGTCATTGTTCCTCCATTGGGGGTCTGCTGTGTGAGTACTACTTCATTGGATATGAGAAGACCTGGAATGAAGCCCAGGATCATTGCAGAAAGAACCACACTGACCTGGCCACAGTGTCTAACCAGACAGACAGGCAGAGACTCCTTAACTCCACGACTGCTCAGTATCCAGACGGAGCCTGGATTGGGCGGCAAGAAAACACGACAAACATCGTTTGGCGCTGGTCTCAGCCAGGGATGAAGTTCAACAAGAGTGAGAGTAACTGGTATCAAGGACAGCCAAATAATGTAGGCGATCAGGAGATCTGTGTGAGGATGAATGCTGGCACATGGGATGACGACTTATGTTCTGTAACCTATAGATTTATCTGCTATGACGGTGAGAATATGTGGCTCATAAGGTCTGTTCTCCCCTAAAAAACTCCCCCAGAAGTGGTTTGTTCCGGCATCATTCTGACCTATATTTATGTTTGTAGTGGCAGCGCCCTCTATTGGCCGTAGTAGTTCTGACTTTTGTCCCCCCCAATCTGACCCACAGGAGAGTTTTCCGTCCTCATATCTAAACCAGAGAAGGTAACGTTCACGGTTTTAAACACGTCGTGGTTAACATTGTGAAGACGTGACTTCACTTCCTGAAGGTTACCATGTGACGTAGCTCCGTTTTAAGTTAAAAAAAACTCTCTGTTTCCTTTTCTTTTCAAACTGGACATGAACCCCGGTCTCCTGGGAGTAAGTCCTGTTTGTTTGACCCCCCCATCCTCACCAGTACATTTGGCGCTCTTCTACCTCCTCACCTTACTTCCTGCTTTGCTCCCGTCAGAACTACTAACGCCACTAGAGGGCGCCACCACTAGAAACATCAATATAGGTCACAATGATGCTGGAACAAACCACTTATGGGGGAGTTTTTCAGGGGAGGATAAACTCTGAATTAATATCACATTATTGTTTTGAAATAAGAATAATGTGAATAATTTCATGAGACTAAATAAAAACAAAAAAGTTTGTCTGTGTGTTCCACAGTAGGCCTACAGAATAAATCCGGCCAATCATTTTATATCAGTGATGATAAGATGACCTGGCCAGAGGCTCAGAGGTTCTGCAGAAAAAATTACACTGACCTGATCAGTGGAGTCAAACAGCTAGACGACTTCAAGGGACAGCACCCAGATTATGCAAACCTGTGCCCGAATAATGCAAAACCCTGCCCTTTCTGGATCGGCCTGTTCAGACACTCTGACTGGAGTTGGTCAGATGGGAGCAGTTTCTCTTTCAGATCCTGGGATAAAGGTCAACCTAAGAAGAAATGTGCTATGACTACGTCAAATGGAAATTGGAGCTCCGATCACTGTAATGAAACCAAACCCTTCTTCTGCTACAACGGTGAGTTTATCAGAAGGTCTATCTAACGGTACTGAACATCTACATCTGTTCAATGATTTAATTTATTTATTAGTTTATTATAAGAATTATGGCATGAGGTTCATCATTGTTGAATATCTTGATAATGATATAACTTGCGATAAATAAACAGATAAACTGTTCTCATTTCTGCTAAAATACAACAAACTGCTTGTTAGATATAAAACAAATGTAACAGCTGTTATTTAAACTGTCCTGTGTTTGTCTCCATGGGTGGGGCATTTGGGTCTCTGCCACTGATTGGCTTCTTCACTAATTGACTCCACCTCTGACTGACTCCTCTTCTCCCCTGACAGATTCAGTGATCCTGATCAACCAGAGCATGATCTGGGAGGACGCGTTATACTACTGCAGAGATCACTATCGCGACCTTGTCTCCATCACCAACCTGGACGATCAGCGCTGGGTCCAGGAGAGAGCCAAGATGGCCTCCACTCACCATGTGTGGCTGGGACTGCGCTACACCTGCACTCTGGACTTCTGGTTCTGGGTCAGTGACGAGACGGTCCACTACAAGAACTGGGCCCTCCCCCAGTCTGGGAACGACTGCAACATGTCTGGAGCCATGGACCGAAATGGAACTTGGGTCAAATTGATCGATGATGACAACCAGCTTAACTTCATCTGTTCCAAGTAAAAACCAGCAGAATGTAACTAAGTACATTTACTCAAGTACTGTACTTCAGTAATAATGTTGGAGAGATGAGGTACTTTACTTACATCTCAAAGTAAATATTTCAACTAAGTTACATTTTAACAGTGTGGGATTAATACTTTTACTTAAGTTAAGAATTTGTTTTCTTCATTTACTCACTTTCTTTGCAGTGGTGTGACGTTGACATACTGTGTGTCCTCTGGGATTATTGAATGGCATTCTGGGAAATGTAGGAAATTAAATCTGAACATAAATATTTCAAGTAAAAAAGCCGTAGTATTTCAGGAAAAAAGTCATAATATTTCAGGAAAAAAGTCGTGATATTTCAGGAAAAAAGTATTACTATTTCAAGTAAAAAAAGCCGTAATATTTCAGGAAAAAAGTAATAATATTTCAGGAAAAAAGTAATAATATTTCAGGAAAAAAGTAATAATATTTCAGGAAAAAAGTCATAATATTTCAGGAAAAAAGTCATAATATTTCAGGAAAAAAAGTCATAATATTTCAGGAAAAAAGTCATAATATTTCAGGAAAAAAGTCGTAGTATTTCATGAAAAAAGTCGTAATATTTCAGGAAAAAAATTGTAATATTTTAAGAAGAAAATCATAATATTTCAGGAAAAAGTCATAATATTTCAGGAAAAAAGTCGTAGTATTTCAGGAAAAAAAGTTTTAATATTTCAGGAAAAAAGTCATAATATTTCAGGAAAAAAGTCATAATATTTCAGGAAAAAAGTCGTAGTATTTCAGGAAAAAAAGTCTTAATATTTCAGGAAAAAAGTCATAATATTTCAGGAAAAAAGTCGTAGTATTTCATGAAAAAAAGTCTTAATATTTCAGGAAAAAAGTCATAATATTTCAGGAAAAAAGTCATAATATTTCAGGAAAAAAACTCATAATATTTCAGGAAAAAAGTCGTAATATTTCAGGAAAAAAGTCGTAATATTTCAGGAAAAAAATTGTAATATTTTAAGAAGAAAATCTAAATATTTCAGGAAAAAAGTCATAATATTTCAGGAAAAAAGTCGTAGTATTTCAGGAAAAAAAGTCTTAATATTTCAGGAAAAAAGTCATAATATTTCAGGAAAAAAGTCATAATATTTCAGGAAAAGAATCATAATATTTCAGGAAAAAAGTCGTAGTATTTCAGGAAAAAAAGTCTTAATATTTCAGGGAAAAAGTCATAATATTTCAAGAAAAAAGTCGTAATATTTCAGGAAAAAAGTCGTAATATTTCAGGAAAAAAATTGTAATATTTTAAGAAGAAAATCATAATATTTCAGGAAGAAAGTTGTAATATAAATTTTTTCTACATTTTTACATGTTTTTGATATAATACTTTTTTTTTTTTTATTTAAGATAAGGAAGTGTTTTATTCATTCACTTTGTTTGCAGTGGTGTGACGTTGACATACTGTGTGTCCTCTGGGATTATTGAATGGCATTCTGGGAAATGTAGGAAACAAACCGCGGGGGGAGAGATGTGACAGAAGATATTAAACTGAGGATGTAATCCTGTAACATGAATGATTACCATTTGTTATTTTCTGAAGTTTTTGTTAATTTCTCTTAAAGTGTCAAGTTCTGGTGAATATCTGATGGTTATATTATGTAAAATCTGTTTCTGATGATCACATTGTTTCTTGAGTTTTATGTAACCAAAGAATAGTTTTCTCTGAGTCTAAATAAACTGTTGAACCACAGAGTGGTCCTCTTTTTTCACTAACCCAAAATCCTGTTATCACATCATGAAACTGGGTCTGTGTGTACTGGGTCTGTGTGTGTACTGGGTCTCTGTGTGTACTGGGTCTGTGTGTGTACTGGGTCTGTGTGTGTACTGGGTCTGTGTGTTTACTGGGTCTGTGTGTGTACTGGGTCTGTGTGTGTACTGGGTCTCTGTGTGTACTGGGTCTGTGTGTGTACTGGGTCTGTGTGTTTACTGGGTCTGTGTGTGTACTGGGTCTCTGTGTGTACTGGGTCTGTGTGTGTACTGGGTCTGTGTGTGTACTGGGTCTGTGTGTTTACTGGGTCTGTGTGTGTACTGGGTCTGTGTGTGTACTGGGTCTCTGTGTGTACTGGGTCTCTGTGTGTACTGGGTCTGTGTGTTAACCTTAAAACAAATATGAAGGTGCTTGAGTGACATTTACCCATTACAGAATAAAGAAGTCAGTGATGTGGCCGGTCTTCAAAGCTCTGCTGGAGTTATTAACAACTAGATAAAGAACAGAGGGGGCATGTCTGGCGACCACGCCTAGGTGTGGCGGCGTACCTATCAACTACGATGTACACTGGCGACGGTGTAGTCACACGTTAGAGTCACACGACAGTCTCCTTCAGTAGTAAGTATCCGTGGCACAGTCTACTCGCCATACTCGCCATAGCCGGTTACTAGTGATCGTCACATGTGACATAGATCAGTGATGGAGTTTCTGCCCTCGTGATGTCCCTGAAGGTATCTGGGAGGAAATGTAGCCCCGGTGGGTTGCTATGGAGACTGACTGCATCGGACTCCGTTCAACCCTCCTGTTGTCACACACTATTTAATAAACTCTATATAGGGAATAGAGAGGGAGGAAATGAGGGAACGGCTTCCAACACAGCTAAAGATATTTGACTTTTTCAAAATAAAAGCCCTCCTGATGTCCTCAGGTCAAATCTCACCCATTTACAAAAAGTTACAAAATTGTCAAAATAAATTAGGTGGATGGTTTCATACAACCATTACTCATTACTACATTACTCTCCAAGTTAAATAAATGATCAGTTCACTACTTTCATTGAATTTGGGTGTTTTATTCAATTTTATAGTTATGATGATCAAAGAACATTGGAAAAAAGTGCCAGAAAATGTTGAAAAAAAAAAAATAAAGTGCCAAAAAAATCGACAATAACATCGGAAATTTGTCACAAAAAAGTTGGAAAAAAGTGACGAATTATTTTTTTCAAAAAGTGACAAAAACTTTACCAAAAAAAAGTTTTAATTAGACATTTTCATCCAGAAAAACCAAACCAAAGCCTGCATGGTGGAGGGTAAGACAAGCCGAGGGTTGATCCAGGCCTTTCTATCAGCGTTAGGGGATCAGAACCTTGTCTGAGGTCCACAGGGATGCAAATGGGCCACATCAGCTTTCTTTGGGTTCACTGCAGACCGGCACTAACAAATTAGACTGAACATATCTCCCTCAGAAGTCAAGGATAAGAGCAGGCTTTGTTTTTGACGTGCAGTTTAAGGATGTTCATGTAAATCATGTTCAAAGGAATACCAAAGACATGTTTAGGATGTAGGAATAGGGAAGTTTCGGGATTCCTCGGTGTCTCCCGATTAGCCAATCAGGGCCTGATGCTACAGATCTGACACGTTGATATTTTAATATTCAAATGACAGCCAGAGAGTATGAAGAGGATTAATAAAGTGTTGAGAGCACAGAGAGGGAGAACCATCAGAGCAGAGAGAAGCTGTGGACATTCACAAGATGTAAGTTATAAACTATATAAGTTATATAAGTTATAAACTATATAAGTTATATAAGTTATAAACTATATAAGTTATATAAGTTATAAACTCGGCTGTTTGATTTCACATCTTAATGTCTGTGTTTTCCTCATGGATAAAGAAATGTTAGCACTTTTTTCAACATTTCTTTTGCATTTTTTTCCAACTTCCTGCACTTTTTATTGAATTTATTTTCAACGTTTTTTTATATTTTTGTTGCTTTTTTTCACTTGGTTTGACTGATTGGCACTACTAACAACTTATACCACGAGTTTTACACTTATTCTTGGAAATCAGGGTCAATAAACCTAATTTTTTTAGTTTAAAAAGCAGAAATATGCTATAAAATTGAATAAAATACCCATAATTCAATGAAAGTAGTGAACAGATCCTTCATTTTACTTCAGAAGAGCGTTAAATGGAACAATCCATGTTCATTTTTGGCAATTTGGTTGAAAGAAACCCCACATTTCTGATATAGACACTTTTTGAAAATGGGTCAAATTCCACAGGAGGGTTAAATGTTTGTAAAGATGTAAGTTATAAACTATATAAGTTACTAACTCGGCTGTTTGATTTCACATTTTAATGTTTTTGTGGATTTGCATAAGAGGGATTGTATTCAACGTAATACTGCATGTAAAATCTAATTTATATACTGATAAGGTTTCCAGTTCTCCTTCAAACTCTTTATGTTTATATCTCAATATTTAACACTCCTGTTGCCTTTGGGTCAAAATTGATACGTTATCAAAAAGGATGGTTCCCTCCAACGGTCTTCACAAGTACAATTAATGATCACTATACTTTCATCACATTTTGTGTGTTTTCTTAAATTTTAAAGAATTTGAAAACAATGTAAATGGTTTCTAAACAGTATTCGGACTAAACTTTGATATACACCAGTCTATGATTATCCATCAACATACATTACTCTAATATTAGTCAAAATAATTCATAATTTCTGCTATTTTGACTAAAAAATGTGGTATAATTTCCTTTAAAAGAGGTTTATTGACCATGAATTCCAAAAATAAGAGTAACAGTACAGTGGTAATAAATTGGTGAGTGGCGCGTATACAGTACTGGTGGAGTATTAACAGTTCTATGTCTGTGTGTGTGTGTGTGTGTGTGTGTGTGTGTGTGTGTGTGTGTGTGTGTTGTGTGGTTGTGTATGCATGTGTGTCTGTGTGCTGTGTGTGTGTGTGTGTATGTGCATGTGTTCTGTGTGTCTGTGTATGCATGTGTGTGTGTGTGTGCATGTGTGTCGTGTGTCTGTGTATGCATGTGTGTCTGTGTGTGCATGTGTGTCTGTGTGTGTGCATGTGTGTCTGTGTATGCATGTGTGGTTGTGTGCATGTGTGTCTGTGTGTGTGCATGTGTGTCTGTGTATGCATGTGTGTCTGTGTATGCATGTGTGTCTGTGCGTGTGCATGTGTGTCTTGTGTGTGTGCATGTGTGTCTGTGTGTGTGCATGTGTGTCTGTGTATGCATGTGTGTCTGTGTGTGCATGTGTGTCTGTGTGTGCGTGTGTGTCGTGTATGCATGTGTGTCTGTCTTGTGTACGTGTGTCTGTGTGTGTGCATGTGTGTCTGTGTGTGTGCATGTGTGTCTGTGTATGCATGTGTGTCTGTGGCGGTACGTGTGTCTGTGTGTGCATGTGTGTCTGTGTTTGTGTGTGTCTGTGTGTGTGCATGTGTGTCTGTGTTTGTGTGTGTCTGTGTGTGTGCATGTGTGTCTGTGTTTGTGTGTGTCTGTGTGTGTGCACGTGTGTGTGTGTGTGCGCTGTGTGTGTGTGCGGTGTGTATCAATCAGCAACAACAGAACTTTTAGTGAACATCAGTCCTGTAGGGTTACATTACAGCTTGGTTCTTTCTTTGGACCATTTTTAAAGATAGTTGTTCCCATCAGTCACTGAGACACCAACACATGGGAACATAGAGTCCAGGTTGATGAAAACCCAAAGTTACCCTCTAAGATGCAGCTGAATATGATGAATAGTTAAATCTCTGATTTGCATCCTGAGGGACTGGGTGATACACTGTATCCCTAAACATAAAGACAGGCTGTTCTTCTGTCTGTTTCCCTCTCACTCCACCAACATATTCATATCATTTTCATATTATTTCCTTTAACTCAAATTCAAAAAATCCCCAACAGGAAACATATGAATGCTAATGTCACATTTCAAGGTGTTACACTGTTGACTTGTGTGTTTGTCTCTGTGTGTGTGTGTCTGTGTGTGTGTGTGTGTGTGTGTGTGTGTGTGTGTGTGTGTGTGTGTTGTAACTTTAATAAATGCAACATCTTTTCCAAAAGTCAGTAAGTAATCATGTAAAATAATCCTGAAAGTTACCTTTAAGGGCCTTGCTCAAGTCAATTGTGCTGGGTGCAAGATAGGGCCCTATATCTTTGTAACACAAGTTTGGGTAATAAAACCTTGAAAGAGACTTCCTTAATCTTGTTATGGATAAAGTTTGTCCATGCTTTCTCCCGCTCTATGTTACTAAATAAGGAATAACAGAAACATGTTTAGATGAA
>NC_053120.1:2472411-2475437 GCF_010015445.1 Perca fluviatilis
AAACCTGTGCAAGCCTAATGAATTCTGCCCTTTCTGGATCGGCCTGTTCAGAGACTCTGACTGGAGTTGGTCAGATGGGGAGCAGTTTCTCTTTTCAGATCCTGGGATAAAGGTGAAGATGAACACCCTGAGAAGAAATGTGCTATGACTAAGTCAAATGGAAATTGGAGCTCCAATGACTGTAAGAAAACCAAACCCTTCTTCTGCTACAATGGTGAGTTTATCAGAAGGTCTATCTAACGGTACTGAACATCTACATCTGTTTAATGATTCACTTTATTTATTAGTTTATTATAAGAATTATGGTATGAGGTTCATCATTGTTGAATATCTTGATAATGATATAACTCGCGATAAATAATCAGATAAACTGTTCTCATTTCTGCTAAAAAACAACAAACTGCTTGTTAGATATAAAACAAATGTTACAGCTGTTATTTAAACTGTCCTGTGTTTGTCTCCACGGGCGGAGCATTTGGGTCTCTGCTCAAGAATGCCTCCACCACTAATTGGCTCCGCCCCTGACTGACTTTTCCCCTGACTGACTCTCCTTCTCCCCTGACAGATTCAGTGATCCTGATCAACCAGAGCATGATCTGGGAGGACGCGTTATACTACTGCAGACATCACCATGGCGACCTTGTCTCCATCACCAACCTGGACGATCAGCTGGTCCAGGAGAGAGCCAAGATGGCCTCCACTCCCTACGCTGTGGCTGGGACTGGCGCTACACCTGCACTCTGGACTTCTGGTTCTGGGTCAGTGACGGACGGTCCACATACTACCAACTGGGGCCCGGCCAGCCTGGGGACGACTGCAACATGTCTGGAGCCATGGCCCGAAATGGAACTTAGGTCAAACTGATCGACGATGACAAACAGCTTAATTTCATCTGCTCCAAGAACAAACCAGCAGAATGTAACTAAATACATTTACTCAAGTACTGTACTTCAGTAATAATGTTTTTGTGATGAGGTACTTTACT
Source organism: Perca fluviatilis (assembly GCF_010015445.1). Taxonomy (NCBI): domain Eukaryota; kingdom Metazoa; phylum Chordata; class Actinopteri; order Perciformes; family Percidae; genus Perca; species Perca fluviatilis. The sequence goes on from NC_053120.1 coordinate 2,473,397, forward strand.
TACTTATATTTCAACTAAATTAAATTTTAACAGTGTGGGATTAATACTTTGACTTAAGTTAAAGATGCGTGGAAAAAAATCATGATATTTCAGGAAAAAAGTCATAATATTTCAGGAAAAAAATCATGATATTTCAGGAAAAAAAGTCATAATATTTCATGAAAAAAGTCATAATATTTCAGGAAAAAAAATCATAATTTTTCAGGAAAAAGTCGTAATTTTCAGGAAAAAAGTCAGAACGAAGCAATTCAGGAAAAAGTCCCGTAATTTTTTCAGGAAAAAGTCAGACTTTTCAGGAAAAAAGTCAGAATTTTTCAGGAAAAAGAATCAGAATATTTCAGGATTTTTTTATGATTTTTAGAAGAAAATCATAATATTTGAGGAAGCGAAAAAGTATGTAATATACATTTTTTTCTTGACATTTTTAACAGTGTGGGATTAATACTTTTACTTAAGTTAAGGATGTGTTTTATTCATTTACTCACTTTGTTTGCAGTGGTGTGGTGTTGACATACTGTGTCCTCTGGGATTATTGAATGGCATTCTGGGAAATGTAGGAATTTATATCTCAAAGTAAATATTTCAAGAAAAAAAGTGGTAATATTTTAATTAAAAAAAGTCATATTTCAAGTAAAAAGTCGTAATAGTTCTGAAAAAAAAGTCTTAATATTTAAAGTAAAAAATTTTTTAATATTTCAAGTAAAAAGGTCGTAATATTTTTAAGAAGAAACTGGTACTATATGGTCTTTTACTTTACATTTTAACAGTGTGGGTTTTAATACTTTGGACTTAAGTTAAGGATGTGTTTTATTAATTTACTCACTTTGTTTTGCAGTGGTGTGACGTTGACATACGTGTGTGTCCTCTGGGGATTATTGAATGGCATTCTGGGGAAATGTAGGAAACAAACCCGGCGGGGGAGAGATGTGATAGCAGATATTAAACTGAGGATGTAATCCTGTACCATGAATGATTACCATTTGTTATTTTTCTGCAAGTTGTTATTTTTTCTTCCTCTTAAAGTGTCAAGTTCTGCGTGAATATCTGAATAGTTTTCTCTGGAGTCTAAATAAACTGTTAAACCACAGAGTGGTCTCCTCTTTTTACTAACCCAAATCCTCTTATCACATCATGAAACTGGGTCTCTACGTTATTTCCTCCTCCTATAACTTCATCACACTTAGTAGGTGAATGTCCTGCTGTTTTTCAGACAAGTGAACTCACCACAGACAGACAGGGGAACACTGGAACGTCAGTCTCTAAACGGTGTAACCGTAGTTAGCTATAGTGCACACACACACACACACACACACACACACACACACACACACACACACACACACACACACACACACACACACACACACACACACACACAAGGTTGAATAACAAGTCTCCTCTGAACGGTGTGAAATAGCTTTTGAGTTATGCTTTCCTCGCTTTATTACAGGTCCCAGGTGGATAGCCAATCAGAGAGACGGTTCGTAACCTTTGTTGATTAAAAGGCACTATACCAACAAGGTGTTCAACGCATCTCTCGGGTGCTGCCAATTAGATTAATTGACTTATTAATTGCAGGAGCCATAACGATAGGTGTAATTTATGTATAATATAATCAGAATTGGGCTTCTTGAAATCTGATAATTTTTAATGTTTTGATGCTTTTTAGAACGTGTTGTTGTCACATTTTCAATGTTTTTGTTGCCTTTTCTGAATTTCTGCTGCTTTTTAACCTTCAAACACTGTTCGCTGTTGCCCCTTAATTTATCATATCTCGACGGTCAAATTTGACCGGACAGTTTTAACTGCCTTTATTTTAACATAAATACTTTGGTAAAATGACAAAAAGTATTTTAATTGTGAACTTTTATTGTAAAATAACCTTATTAGAAAAAAATAACATCTACAACATGTGTGTGGGTGTGTGTGTTTCTGTGTGTGTGCATGCATGTGTGTGCTAACATTGGTGGTTCACATACACAAGTGGGCAACATGATAACATGAAGTGTGTTTGTGTGTGTGTGTGTGTGTGTGTGTGTGT
>NC_053120.1:2475485-2550485 GCF_010015445.1 Perca fluviatilis
TGCGGTGTTAGCTGCATTGCTAGCAATCATTGGTGACCTATATTGATGTTTCTGTAGTGGTGGCGCCTCTCTAGTGGGCGTTCGAGTAGTTCTTGACGGGAGCAAAGCAGGAAGTAAGGTGAGAAGTAGAAGAGCCAAATGTACTGGTGAGGATGGGGGTACAAAACAAACAGGACTTCTAATCCCAGGAGACCGGGTCATGTCCAGCTTGAAAAGGAAAAGGAAACAGAGAGTTTTTTTTAACTTTAAAACGGAGCTACCGTCACATGGTAACCTTCAGGAAGTGAAGTTACGTCTTCACAATGTTAACACCCACGTGTTTAAAACCGTAACGTTACCTTCTGGTTTAGATATGAGGACGGAAAACTCTCCTGTGGGTCAGATTGGGGACAAAAGTCAGAACTACTAAGGCCAATAGAGGGCGCCACGCCACTACAAACATAAATATAGGTCAGAATGATGCCGGAACAAACCCACTTGGGGGAGTTTTTTAGGGGAGAACAGACCTTATGAGCCACATATTCTCACCGGCCATAGCAGATAAATCTATAGGTTACAGAACATAAATCGTCATCCCATGTGCCAGCATTCATCCTCACACAGATCTCCTGATCGCCCCACATTATTTGATTGTCCTTTGATACCAGTTACTCTCAACCTTGTTGAACTCTCACCCTTGCTGAGACCAGCGCAAACGATGTTTGTCGGTTTTCTTGCCAGCCTCAATCCAGGCCCCGCCTGGATACTGAGCAGTCGTGGAGTTAAGGAGTCTCTGCCTGTCTGTCTGGTTAGACACTGTGGCCAGGTCAGTGTGGTTCTTTCTTCTGCAATGATCCTGGGCTTCATTCCAGGTCTTCTCATATCCAATGAAGTAGTACTCACACAGCAGACCCCCAATGGAGGAACAATGACCTGATAACAGAGAAGAAACTGAAAGAAACTTTGTTTTGTTTTTAAACCTGGACTCTATTTCCCATGTTTTTGTGTCTAAGTGACTGTTATTAAAGAGTAAGATACTTTTAGTTTAACATGAAATAGCCCCAAAATCACCATCACCAAAACCCACCAGACTCCATGTAAATAATCAGGACTTTTAGTGTGTATAGAGCCAGCATATCTCCACCAGACTCCATGTAAATAATCAGGACTTTTAGCGTGTATAGAGCCAGCATATCTCCACCAGACTCCATGTAAATAATCAGGACTTTTAGCGCTGTATAGAGCCAGCATATTTCCACCAGACTCCATGTAAATAATCAGGACTTTTAGCTGTATAGAGTTAAGCATACTCCACCAGACTCCTAATACATCAGGACTTTGTATAGAGTTAGCATATTTACCAAGACTCATAAATAATCAGGACTTTTAGCGTGTATATAAATATGCTGGCTTTATACACGCTAAAAGTCCTGATTATTTACATGGAGTTTGGTGGAGATATGCTGTCTCTATACACGCTAAAAGTCCTGATTATTTACATGGAGTCTGGTGGAGTTTGGTGATGGTGATTTCGGGGCTGTTCCATGTTAAACTAAAAGGATCTTATTTTTTAACTAAAAGGTCTATCTCTGTAGGGATCCATCCCATAATGTTGTCAGAGTCGGTCAGCCACTTACACACAGGAAAATCCAGCTGGAAAACAAACTAAATTACCGTTTAAATGAACTCATATTATTAATTGAAGTGTGACTTGGAGTTGATGAGGAGTGAGCTGTCCAGATGATCCACTTACCCATCACAATGAACACAAACAGACTCCACTGCATCTTCACCCTGTTAGATTATAATAAATACACAGTTATTTTTTTACAGACAGAAGAATAGCCCGTCTTTATGTTTTAGGGATGCAGTGTATGACCCAATCACTCAGGATGCAAATCAAAGATTGGGTTATAACCTGTATCCCTAAACATAAAGGGCTGTTCTTCTGTCCGTTTCTCACTCCGACGGCTTAACTCAATTCCTCGCCAACATTTTAATATGATTTTATTATTTATTTTAACACAAATTCAAAAAGTCCAACAGGAAGCATATGAATGCAAATGTGACAGTTCAAGGTGTTACACTGTTGACTTGTTTAACTTTTTTGTAACTTCAATAAATGTTAAAATGCTTGATAATCAACAAAAATATAAAAAACTGTCAAAAACTTTTAAAAAAATGTTGATAAAAGCGACAAAACAAAAAATCTACAAAAGTGTCGGAAGCTAAAAAAAATGCAAACATTTTTTGAAAAAGTTCCAGTATTGCTTAAAGAGGTGATATTATGCTTTTTGGCTTTTTCCCTTTCCTTAACTGTGTTGTATATGTTTTTTGGGCATGTAATAGGTTTAAAAAGTGAAAAAGCCCAAAGTCCACCCCCAAAGGTAGTTTCCATTTCCAGCAGAAAACACTGTTCACAAACTGCTCCCAACAGCTCTATTGTAGTGAAGCCTTTCTTCCGCTACGCGCTGACGTGCCAGCTCGTAAACAGAAGTTATAAAGCTCCCGCCTAGCTGCTAAGCTCCCTCCCCCAACCGCCACCACCAATTCAAGTTTGTTAGACCCAGAGCGGCTGGAGAGTTGAGAGTCTCCGGTCATGTCCAGGAGACGCTGTATTCGTCAGTGCACGGGGAAATTTCCTCTTTTTCGTCTTCCAAAAGACGCAGTGAATTTAACAGTCAGTGGTTAAAATTTGTTTTTGCACTATTCCCCAGGACTACAACCCCAACCTTATGTTGTGTTCTGTTCATTTTACGGAGGACTGCTTCCTGAACCTGCAACAGTTCAATTCAGGATTTTCAAAACCGTTTCATTCTGAAAGACTCTGTCTGGTCATCATGGAGATTCAGAACCACAACCTTTAAGTACGCTTAGCTATAATTTATAAACCTTTTACGAAGTGTTGAAGTGGGCAGTTGAAGTGGGCAGGTTAGGCTAAACTACAGCTAAAGCTGTAGCTAATGTTATATCCGGTGTGAAATTGTTTAGCTCATTTTTAACAGATTCTTTTTTAAATATGGTGATGGGTTGTGTATTTAAAGATGTGAAATATTGCTGTTGTGTGGATGTGCATTTATTAGTAACTTATACCAGCTGCTGTTACGGTGGCAGTGAAATGTAGCCTCGTACAAAGTTAGCAGAAGCTAACTTTCTAGCTAGCGCGCTAACGTTTTGTGTTCAAAACCGTTTTGTTCAAAGCTTTTGAACACAATTACGTAACACTGCATTAAAATCGACTATCGCCTTTCAGTCAAAATATGTAGAACAGTGTACAAGTGTTCATGTGAAGGTATGTTTAGAACGTTAATGCTACTTTACAGGTTGATTGGTAAGGGCCCGAAACCACTGTATGCCCCAGCTAATTTGGTAGTGTTGGCTAATGTTCTGTAAAGTGGTAAACGACACGTGTGTTTAAGTTGCTTTTGTTACGCGGGAGACCGTTGTCCATAACCAACAGTATATTTGCTCCCTACTTACACAACCGGGCTTTGACTAGGAAAAGGATGTCATGTGGTGTGTTAATTTGTTTATATGCTACTTGTGCTGTCTCCTGATTTCACAAGGGGATAAGAACGTTAGCGTTGTAGATACTGACTCTTTTCATCTGATTACTGTCTTATTACAGAGTACATCACAGCAGCACCTCGAAACCCCACACCTTTCCACTACATTCCATGACATAGGATGCCAGACCGAACCACCACAAAATATGTCAGTGGGCATACAGTCCAGTGCTCCAAAATGAGAACAGTCGGGCAACAGCTATCCATGGTACGCTTGAGGGCTTCCATGAGAAGCAAAGGTAAATAACAAAAGCATCACATGTTTTTGCATTTTTAGTTCACATGCAGTACCTGTAAATGCCTTACTCTGCTGAAAACCCAATATATAATAAACATGAGAATTTCATTTCGTCGTATTGTAAAGAAAAATATTATTTAAGTTTTTCTTTCTTTTTCTGTGTTAGTGTTTACACTGAGACCACTTCAAGCTCCCCCAGAATTCACCCCGATGTCTTCAACACCAATAAGACCCCAAGATTACAGACCTCGCAAGAGACCTCGTCTTGAGTTGGAGGAGGAGGAGGAGGAGGAGGAAGAGGGAGACACCTCAACAGAGTTGCAAGCTGAGCCACAAGACTCAACATATATCCCTGGTGACTCTGTTCTAACGGACGAATCTGCCATGTCGTAAGTTCGATATTTGTATTACATTTCAATATGACTTATCAGCAGAAATGTTAAACTTGGTAGGAAAGCTAAATCAAGAATGTATTCTTTCTGTTTTTTAAGGTCTGAGCCAGTGTCTACTTATAAGGATGATAAGTACATTGTTTTTGAAAGTTGCCTAAGGGAGCTTTTTCAAAGCTGTCCTGTATGCAAGAGGCAGTGTGACGTTCAGCCGGCAAAAAATGGGAACGATGTGTCATTCACACAGCTCTGCCCACACTGCAACTATTCAAGACAGTGGCAGAGTCAGCCTGTTGTAGGAAGTAACCCCGTCGGCAACCTACACCTGTCAGCGGAAAAGGTATTGCTATAACTATTTAATATGAAATGGCAATCACTGTACTGTTTTCACAAACGTACCAATTTTACATGTTTTCACAGATATGCAAGGCCATGAATCTTCAGATTTTCCAGTATGGCACCTTCAGGAGGCATGCTAGGAGTTTTCTGGAGCCAGCCATAATCCACAAATGGAAGACGGATCAGCAACATCTTTTTCAAAAAGTTACAGCATGGAAGGAAAGATTGAGTCAGTGGAGATATGCAAACTGACTCCCCAGGTAAGACAAAAGTCCCAAAAGTCTGTTCTTAAAAGCATGGTACTTAAACATTCGATTTGAGTTGCAAAGCCTTGACATGGTCTTTGTTATATAATCTTCAGGGCACTCAGCAAAGTATGGGAGCTACACACTGATGCACCTAGACAGAAACCCTATCTACACCTTCAGCTTGTTCAGGTGGGTCCCATATTTTTATTTTTTTGCCTTGCGCATGATGAAAGATGATTCTGTATAGCTTTCAATGTCTCACATTTATATCTATGCATTTTTGTCCCACCACCAGAGCAATGAAGTAGGTGGTAGTTACCACATGGAGAAGGAGGGCCTTAAACGCTGCCTGGATCTACTGGATTCAAACGGTTTGGTGATGGACTACATTGTCACCGACCGTCATCCACAGATCCAGAAGTATCTGAGGGAGCGCAGCATCACCCACTTCTATGATGTGTGGCACTTTGAGAAAGGTATGTCTTCATCCTTGTTTATGTCAGTGTGGCTCATTGACATATTTGTGTTTAGTTATTCGTCAAAGAATGTCCTGAATATAAATTTATTGCATATGTACTTTCTGCAAGGTTTGTCAAAGAAACTTGACAAAGTTGCGAAAACAAGGACTGCGGGGGGGTTGAAGAAGTGGCCGCGTAGCATCAAAAGCCATGTCTACTGGAGTGCAACATTGTCAACATCAGGGCCAGAGAAGGTAGCCAAGTGGATGTCGATTGTCAACCACATCCAGAACGTGCACTTGCATGAAAACCCGGAGTGCCAACATCCTGATCGAGTGTCAAGGGATCCAAGTAAATGGTTTCAACCAGGTATGTAAACAAAATGTGAGTAAAAGAATTAAATTTAAAATGCAAAACCTTTTTTGCTTATAATATTAATAACAAAAAACAACTTCACCTCAAATGCCCTTTATAATGAAATATTATTGCTGTATTTACTGTGTTAATGGGCCGCAATTTTAATATAATAGAAATTTTTAATTTTATTTAAGGGTCAATGGCGCTCTACAAAGTGGAAAAAATCCTGGTCAATAAGAGGGTTGTCAAAGATGTGGAGAAGCTGAGCCACCACTACCAAACATCATCCCTGGAGGCTTTCCACAGTTTGATACTTCGCTTCACACCCAAGAATGTGGTTTTCCCTTTCATGGGCATGCTTTGCAGGTAATACAATGAATACATTCAGTAACCTTATACACCACAGCTACTGCCTAATGGCTTATATATATATATAAAATATCAAAATTGTTGTGTCACTTCAGTTTGCAATTGTATTTTTGTAGGTTGTACCTTGCAGCCATGCACTACAATGAAAATGCAGACTGCGAGCAAGCCACAACATCTGCAGGACAACCAGTATTCAAGGTTGTGTTTCCCAAGTCCAGGAAAGGGGAGGTACTGACGGCGGCCCAAAAACAGACCCTACATACAGTAAGTTTTAAACTACTTTTATCTATATAACAAATAATGTAACATCAATAGTGACACATTGAATATTTACAAGTAGTGTTAACTTTAGAAAAACATCTTTTGTAATTACAAATAGTGACACTTGTGTATATGTGTGTATATGTGTGTATATGTGTGTGTGTGTGTGTGTGTATTGTAAACGTAACAAATAAATAGTTAAGGCTAAAAAACAAATATGTAGAAATAAGGTGGCGTCTGAGAAGAACGCTCTTCTTAAGCACTTAAGTGATTATTTATATGCATTAATTCACAGAATATGTGGAAGAACTTATGAGGCTGGTTTTCGAGGAGGTGTTTGAGGACCCAACTCCATTTGTTGAGGTGCGGAAACTGATCCCCATCCCCAAGGATCTGGCATCGGAACATGAGAGACCCTCAAAGGAGGAAGTGGTTGCCCGCCATCTGTCCCGCTTTGCTCAAGGGACAGTCGGAACCGTACATACTAGGCACCCGGATCAAGAAACTGCACATTATCCGGTCACAACGCACGCACGGGATTACCACCCTAACAGTCCTTCCCAAGTAGCCCCAGCACCAGTTGACCAAAGCCAAGATAGGCAAGGTGCCTGTAGCGCCTGTATGGACAGGATTGGACAATAGTGAACATCACTCTTATTTATAGTGTATATCTGTATTTTTTTCCTATTATGTATATTAAGATTGTTCTATTTATATAAGCGTTTCAACATTTGATGAAAATAAAGACATTGTAATTGTGATTTCTTCATTAGGTCTTTGGTTTATTGGTAAAATAATTTTATGGGACAGTTAATTACATGTTTTAAAAACTTACTCTTTTTCTGTTCGACACCTCAAAGGTCCATAGTCTGCTCTGTATATAGTGTAGATGTTCCGCAGGGTGTAGTGGTTCAAACAGGTTGGCTCTAGGTCTGGATGGTAAACCATGCAGGTAGGTGGGACAGGAACCTGTTGCATTTGTGTAACAACCTAATAATAAAAATAAGTAACTCATTTAGAATAAATATTAACTGAGGAGGCAACATTACTGCAAAATGGAGATACTGATTGATGAAGCTACATTTATTTGTTAACCTTGTATGTATAAAAAATGTAGTCAAAGATCATAGAAATGATTGGCCCCTATAATATAATTGATTACAAATAATTACATCCAGGAGGTGATGTGAAATGATACATTTTTACACAACGGTAAAAGTAAACATGACAACACATTTTGTAGTATTTTACAACAGAGGAAGGTTAGTCAACATCATATCCACTTTGCATGACTGTTGTATAGGTTCTAATATAATTACCATTTGTATTTCTTGGCAACAGATGTTTTCAACTTCAGTGGACATTGTCAAGCAATTTCCACAAGTACACCTAAATATAAAATAAAAAACGTTAGACACCCTCCAGACAGTCAATGGACATAAAGTTGTTGCTGTGATAGAAAGGGTGCAGAATTCAAACTGAAATACTTAATTAACTTACCACTCTGAAACATCTTGCTCCAGTCTAGGTTGTGAAGCTAGTTCGGCTTCTGTTTCGGGATCAGACTCTGGTTGGAACATGTATGGCTGAGCTGAAGCCATGGTTACCGGTAGATAGATGCTAGATCGGATCCGTTTGTTTCGGATCACACTATCATGCTATCAGGGGCCCTACTCTGCATCTAAGTGGCTAGTTGTCCTTACCTAGGTACTCGCGCGATGTGTGACTCCAAACAAAGATGGGATAGCGGTAAGATGCTTCACTCTGTAGCTAAAACAGAAAGCTCAACAGTCTCTGTTGAAATAGAGTAAAACAGGAGCTGCAGCAATGTGCAGTACAACAAAAATATGATGTTTTTTGAAAATAAAACCATGTAAACCTGTTCTGGTACAACCTCTAAATACAATTATGAACCTGAAAATGAGCATAATATCACCTCTTTAGTGGATAAAATTACTTAGGCCATGACCTGAGAAGAAACACTTCCAGAAGTTTATCTGGGTTAACACTGCGTTAGCGTATAATCGTGAGGATAAGCGACGGGACCGTATCGCTATCTTAAATGATCTCTAACCGAGTGTACACTAGTACATATATGTTATGCTCTCAAAACGATGGATTGAAAGTTAGGTACACCAGAAGTTTATGTAAATAACACTTGCCTGCTGGCTTCTGCTCTCTGCTGTTGTTGCTGCTGCTGTGAGACGAGTGCTTAGGGACATCTACAAATTACAACACCGAAAAGAGATGCAACAAAAATATTTTTTAATTTAACTTATTTTTTAAAGTAAGTGCTGTAGTATAACTAGCAGGAGACAAATAATAATTGAGGTAAGTTTGGAGACATTATCTTATTTAATCATTAAATTAATACATATTTTTGTTGTATCTCTTTTCGGTGTAGTAATTTGTAGATGTCCCTAAGCACTCGTCTAACTGCAGGTAGCAGCAGCAACAGAGAGCAGAAGAGAGCAGGCAAGTGTTCATAAACTTCTGGTGTACTTACAAACTTTCCAATCCATAGTTTTATGAGTACATAACCTATTTGTACTAGTGTAGACCTTTGGTATCATTTCGGGCATTATTAGTGGGGTCATTTAAGAGATACAAACGTGGGTCCATTAGCCCCGCGCTAAGCTACTCAGCGGCTAACGCTACTCTACGCTAACTCGCCCAGTGTTAGACCCAGGTGAAAAAAGCTTCTGGGGGGGTGTTTGGCTCGAGGTCATGGTGCAAAGGACCCTAGGGTGAATTACTCCGAACCATCACTTTAAGCCGGGAGGACAACACAAGCATTAAAATGTGAAATCAAACAGCCGAGTTTATAACTTATCGAAAAAGTTTCTATATCAGAAATTTGGGTTTCTTTTAACCAAATTGTCAAAAAATAATGTGGATGGTTCTATATATGACGCTCTTCACAAGTTACATAAAAGATCAGCTGAGTACTTTCATTGAATTTGGGTGTTTTATTAAATTTTATAGCATTTGGAGAGAAAAAATTATAAATAAATAACTTTAAAAAGAGTGACAAAAATTTCGGAAAAAACAACAAAACTTAAAAAAAGCCAGGAAAAAATGCCAAAAAATCGGTAAGAAGTGACAAAAAAAAGTATAAGAAAATTTGCTGAAAAGCAACAGAAGTGTCGAAAAAGACGACCAAGACGTGAGTTAAATAGTAAATTTTGACCCAGAAAAATAAAAAGTAGCACTGTTGATGAGGACGACAACACAAACATTAAAATGTGAAATCAAACAGCCGAGTTTATTTATTTATTTATTTGATAGGGACAATGCTCATTGATCAACAGACAAATTACTTGCTGTAAACAAGCCAGAGTTAGCTACAAATGCTAGTTTCCAACTTATATAGTTTATAACTTACATCTTGTTAATGTCCACAGCTTCACTCTGCTCTGATGGTTCTCCCTTTCTGTGCTCTCAACACTTTATTAATCCTCTTCATACACTCTGGCGTCACTTTGAATATTAAAATATCAATATGTCAGATCTGTATCATGGCCTGGAAACCTCCCCCTGTTACCTTCATCTAAACATGTTTCTGTTATTATTTATTTAGTAACATAGAGCGGGAGAAAGCATGGACAAAAATTTATCCATAACAAGATTAAGGAAGTCTCTTTCAAGGTTTTATTACACAAACTTGTGTTACAAAGATATAGGGCCCTATCTTGCACCCAGCACAATTGACTTGAGCAAGGCCCTTAAAGGTAACTTTCAGGATTATTTTACATGATTACTTACTGACTTTTGGAAACATGTTGCATTTATTAAAGTTACAACACACACATACACACACACACACACACACACACACACACACACACACACACACACACACACACACACACACACACACACACACACACACACACACACACACACACACACACACAGAACACACACACAGAGACAAACACACAAGTCAACAGTGTAACACCTTAAAATGTGACATTAGCATTCATATGTTTCCTGTTGGGGATTTTTTGAATTTGAGTTAAAGGAAATAATATGAAAATTATATGAATATGTTGGTGGAGTGAGGGGGAAACAGACAGAAGAACAGTCTGTCTTTATGTTTAGGGATACAGTGTATCACCCAGTCCCTCAGGATGCAAATCAGAGATTTAACTATTCATCACATTCAGCTGCATCAAAGGGAAACATTTGGGGTTTTTTTTTCAACCAGGACTCTATGTTCCCATGTGTTGGTGTCTCAGTGACTGATGGGAACAACTATCTTAAAAAATGGTCCAAAGAAAGAACCAAGCTGTAATGTAACCCTACAGGACAGATGTTCAGCAGCAGTTAGAGTCCACTAAAAGTTCTGTTGTTGCTGATTGATACACAAACACACACACACACACACACACACACACACACACACACACACACACACACACACACACACACACACACACACACACACACACACACATGCACCCACACAGACACACACAAACACAGACACACAGACACACACAAACACAGATACACATGCACATACACACACACACACACACACACACACACACACACACACACACACATACAACTGTTAATACTCCACCAGTACTGTATACGCGCCACTCACCAACTTATTACCACTGTACTGTTACTCTTATTTTTGGAATTCATGGTCAATAAACCTCTTTTAAAGGAAATTATACCACATTTTTGAGTCAAAAAAGCAGAAATTATGAATTATTTTGACTAATATTAGAGTAATGTATGTTGATGGATAATCACAGTCTGGTGTAAGTCAAAGTTTAGTCCGAATACTGTTTTAGAAACCGTTTACATTGTTTTCAAATGCTATAAAATCTAAGGAAACACACAAAATGTGATGAAAGTATAGTGATCATTAATTGTACTTGTGAAGACCGTTGGAGGGAACCATCCATGTTAATTTTGGGTCATTTGTTTAAAAAGAAACCCATATTTCTGATATAGACATTTTGATAACGTGTCAAACTTGACCCGAAGACAACAGCAGTGTTAAGTATTGAGATATAAACAAAAAGAGTTTGAAGAAGACTTGTAAACCATATCATTATATAAATCAGATTTTACATGCAGTATTACGTTGAATAAAATCCCTCTTCTGCAAATCCACACAGACATTAAAATGTGAAATCAAACAGCCGAGTTAATAACTTATATAGTTTCTAACTTACATCTTTACAAACATTTAACCCTCCTGTGGAATTTGACCCATTTTCAAAGTGTCCATATCAGAAATTTGGGTTTCTTTCAACCAAATTGCCAAAAATGAACATAGATGGTTCCATTTAACGCTCTTCTGAAGTAAAATGAAGGATCAGTTCACTACTTTCATTGAATTTGGGGTATTTTATTCAATATTATAGCATATTTCTGCTTTTTAAACTAAAAAAATTAGGTTTATTGACTCTGATTTCCAAGAATAAGTGTAAAGGTCATGGTATAAGTTGTTAGTAGTGCCAATCAGTCAAACAAAGCGACAAAAAAGCAACAAAAATATCAAAAAAGCATAAAAAACGTTGAAAATAAATTCAATAAAAAGTGCTAACATCTCTTTATCCGTGAGGACAACACAGAAATTAAGATGTGAAATCAAACAGCCGAGTTAATAACTTACATAACTTATATAGTTTATAACTTATATAACTTATATAGTTTATAACTTATATAACTTATATAGTTTATAACTTACATCTTGTGAATGTCCACAGCTTCTCTCTGCTCTGATGGTTCTCCCTCTCTGTGCTGACGGAGACTGCTGTCTACACTTTATTAATCCTCTTCATACTCTCTGGCTGTCATTTGAATATTAAAATATCAACGTGTCAGATCTGTATCGTCAGGCCCGGATTGGCTAATCGGGAGCATCGGGAGAATCCCGAAACATCCCTCTGTTACCTTCATCTAAACATGTCTTTGGTATTCCTTTGAGTTTGACACACGTGATTTACATGAACATCCTGAAACTGCACATCAAAAACAAAGCCTGCTCTTATCCTTGACTTCTGAGGGAGATATGTTCAGTCTAATTTGTTAGTGCTGGTCTGCAGTGAACCCAAAGAGAGCTGATGTGGCCTATTTGCATCCCGGTTTTGATCCCCTAACGCTGATAGAAAGGCCTGGATTAACCCTCAGCTTGTCTTACCATCCACCATGCAGGCTTTGGTTTGGTTTTTCTGGGTAAATATTTCTAATTAAAACTTTTTTTTGGTGACGTTTTTGTCGCTTTTTGAAAAAAATAATTTGTCACTTTTTCCAATGTTTTTGTCACTTTTTCTTCCAATTGTTTTGTCACAAATTTCCGATGTTATTGTCGATTGTTTTTGACACCTTTTTTTTTTTATTTCAACATTTTCTGTCTGCAGTGAACCCAAAGAGAATTGATGTCTTACCATCCACCATGCAAGTGTTGGTTTGCTTTTTCTGGGTGAACATTTCTAATTAAAACTTTTTTTGGTGACGTTTTTGTCACTTTAAAAAAAAAAAACATTTCTCACTTTTTTCCGATGTTTTTGTCACTTTTTTTGGACTTTTTTTTCCAATTTTTTCCGATGTTCTTTGATCATCATAGCCAGGGGTGCACATAACTTTTTCAGTGAGTTACTCAGGTGAGTACCAGCAGATGGTGTCTGGTACTCACCCCACATGTAGCATGGTCTTAATTAGTGCAGTCTTCCTCACTGTCCTCCTCAGTGCCGGCCCCACTGTCCTCTACTTCAGCTTCCTGCATGGTAGATGATGAAGATGCTGCAGATGCACCTCTCTGTCCTTGATTGAGCCCCCGATTAGCTGTCTCCATCCACAGGTCAACAGCAGGCTTTGGGTCAAATGTCTCTGTGGTCTGCTTTGACAGGTGAAGGTGCATCAGGGCTGAGAGACGAGCACGTGACAGACGAGATCTGTACTTGGTTTTTATGATGTTGAGATGTGAGAATCCCCTCTCACAAACTGCACTGCTTAAAGGCAGTGTAAGAGACGGCTTAACCACCGTGTTGATGTTGGAGTAAGCATCTGGGTTACTTGTATTTACTATTTGGACCAAGTCATACACAGAAGAGGCTTCCAGGCATTTTCCTGCCTGCTTTAAGCGCATCCATTTTGTCTCAGTGGTGTTTTTGTCAAGTTGCAAGGTGTCCTCATATTTCTTGAGAATGCTGCAAACTGTTCTGTTTCCAAAACTGTGGAGGTCTTGCATTTCCAGAGGCCATGTTGAAGGATCAAATACTAAAAAATGATCACATGACTTGAGGGAGTCATATCTGATTTCAAACTCTTCAATTAACTCCCTGAGTAAGTGTGTCTTGTCTCTGTCAGCATCAGCATTAGAAACAGTGTGTGCCCTGTGGCTTTCACCATCAAGCAGAAGTGTGAACTGTCCAATGGCCACCATGAGTTCATCCTTACATTCTCCAGTGGTCAGCTTTTCCTTCTGAAACCTAATGGATGTGGTCTTCAAAATGTTGCCAATGTCAAGCATGTCTGACAGAAAGCACTGAAAACGCTCTGTGCAGATATGCTGCGAGTCACTGTCATCACTCGTAGCCAGTTGCATTTTAATGGCTGGCAATAGTCTTGATATTTTTAACAGTGTTTCATGCCTCCATGCAGACCATCTGATATCATGAAACTCACCCAGTTTCACAAAGGAGATCCCATTTTCTTCACACAGCTTCTTCCGTGCAGCAATTTTTTTTGCTCCACCTTTCTGTAAATAAAACTGCAGCAGCTTGACCACAGAGCAATTAAATATCTCACAGTAACGGTACGTATACACCGCCGCCGACTTGAGCTTCTAAAGATACCAGAAGTCATTGATTTTCAATGGAAGCTTCTCTCAGCTGCAAGGAGCGTCAAATCTGTTGGCGTCGCGTTTTGGGCATTTTGAGCGTCCAGAGCGTCAATCAGAAAGTTGAACTTTGGTCAACTTTATGGTAACGAGCTATGACGGCGTTCAGCGGCAAACGGCAGCAAGCAGCTGCAAGCAGCGGCAAGCAGCGGCGAACGTCAGCAACCAATCGGAATATAGACAACCTTCCCGCTGGCTGATCCCAGAGAAACATACGATGTAAACTTTCATTCCTACCAGAACATTAGTTCAGAGAAAATGGAGGAAAAGCTCCTAATCGCTGTTGCTGGGTTCCCCTATCAGTTATGATATGACGTTGTTTGCGTATAGGGACCAGTTAACGTTACATGCCGTCACATGGTCTCTAAACAGTCACATGGTCTCTAAACAGTCACATGGTCTCTAAGCGGTCACATGGTCTCTAAACGGTCACATGGTCTCTAAACGGTCACATGGTCTCTAAACAGTCACATGGTCTCTAAACAGTCCTCTCACGGTGAAGTCCTGCACGGATCAACAGCTGCTGGCTGCTCGCTCTGCCTGCATTCTGCTGCGGTTCAGCGGCTAACGAGCAAGCTAACTGCTAACAGACACCGCTGCGACCAACAAACAATACAAATTCTGTCCTTATATATGTAATTTATAAAAGGTTTCTAGTGTCAGTGTACTGGCCGTGCAGTCAGTGGCTGCTTGTGCTTTGTCTTCAATCGTGTGTTGAACATGTTCGAAGAACGCTGCCACGTCAGAGCGGCCAAAGCGTCACACAGCTTCCCTGTACTTTCTGACAAGAAAGAATCTAAAATATAAGACATGTTTTCAGTTATTTCACACTTTGTTGTTAAGTACATAATTCCATATGTGTTCATTCATAGTTTTGATGCCTTCAGTGAGAATCTACAATGTAAATAGTCATGAAAATAAAGAAACACATTGAATGAGAAGGTTTGTCCAAACTTTTGGCCTGTACTGTATATACATATATATATATATATATATATATATATATATATATATATATATATATATATATATATGTATGTGTGTGTGTATATATATATATATATATGTGTATACATATATAGATAAGACATAAGACAGTGTTTGAAGGTTAAAAAAGCGGCAAAAATGTCAGAAAAGGCAACAAAAACATTGAAAATGAGACAAAAACATTCCAAAAAAGCATCAAAAACATTAAAAAGTAACAAAGGCTTCGGAAAAAAGCCCAATTCTGAATATTGGGGGGTTAACCCCCCAACCCCTATAAATTAAACCGATGCGTTATGGCACCTCCAATTAATAAGTAAATTAATCTAATTGGCAGTTTCTTACGCAAACCGGGGGAGCGTTGAACACCTTGTTGTGTGTGCAGTGCCTTTTTATTACCATAAGGTTACAGACACGTCTCTGCTGATTGGCTATCACCTGGGACACAGCCAATAAAATGAGAGAAAGCAATAACTCAAAGCTGTTTCACACCGTTCAGAGGAGACTTGTTATTCAACCTTTGTGTGTGTGTGTGTGTGTGTGTGTGTGTGTGTGTGTGTGTGTGTGTGCACCATAGCAACACGGTTACACCGTTTAGAGACTGACGTGCTCCAGTGTTTCCCTGTCTGTCTGTGATGAGTTCACTTGTCTGTAAAAACAGCAGGACATTTGCCTACTATGTGTTAAAGTTATAGTTGAACAGGTGAAGATCTCGTTGTCTGTAGCTGCCTGTAGGAGCCACATACTGTATGTTGTTTATGGTCTCATTTATATTATTTATTGATTATTATATTGTAGGTGGTGGACGTTTTCATCGCGGTTTGAGAGGAAGTGATAACATATGTGTTTACTTCACCTGTTCACCTGTTCACCTGTTGGGTTTTTGGGGCTTTGACAGAGAGGGGGTGAGCCTGGGAGAAAACCCTTTCTGTTGCCGCACTAACACACTTACCAACTTACTTACAGTTACCGCGAAACTCTACTTGATCCTGGCTGTTGTGGGAGGAGGAAATAACGTAGAGACCCAGTTTCATGATGTGATAAGAGGATTTTGGGTTAGTGAAAAAAGAGGACCACTCTGTGGTTCAACAGTTTATTTAGACTCAGAGAAAACTATTCTTTGGTTACATAAAACTCAAGAAACAATGTGATCATCAGAAAAAGATTTTACAAAATATAACCATCAGATATTCACCAGAACTTGACACTTTAAGAGAAAGAAAAAATAACAACTTCAGAAAATAACAAATGGTAATCATTCATGTTCCAGGATTACATCCTCAGTTTAATATCTGCTGTCACATCTCTCCCCCAGAGGTTTGTTTCCTACATTTCCCAGAATGCCATTCAACAATCCCAGAGGACACACAGTATGTCAACGTCACACCACTGCAAACAAAGTGAGTAAATGAATAAAACACATCCTTAACTTAAGTCAAAGTATTAATCCCACACTGTTAAAATGTAAAGTAAAACATCTATATTACAACTTTCTTCCTGAAATATTAAGATTTTTTTCTTGAAATATTACGATTTTTTTCCAAATATTACGTCTTTTTTACTTGAAATATTACTTTTTTCTTAATATATTACGACAATTTTCTTGAAATGTTACGACTTTATTCCCGAAATATTATCTTTGAGATCTATAAGTAATGTACCTCATCTCAACAACATTATTACTGAAGTACAGTACTTGAGTAAATGTACTTAGTTACATTCTGCTGTTTTTACTTGGAACAGATGAAATTAAGCTGGTTGTCCACTTTTTTTTCTAAATATTAAAACTTTTTTTACTTGATGCAACGTAATTTCGTTCCACACTGAATGTTTTTTGGAATGACAATAAAATAATCTTGAAAATTTTTTCCCCGAAATATTACGACTTTTTTTTCTTGAAATATTTACTTTGAGATTTAAGTTCCTACATTTCCCAGAATGCCATTCAATAATCCCAGAGGACACACAGTATGTCAACGTCACACCACTGCAAACAAAGTGAGTAAATTAATAAAACACATCCTTAACTTAAAGTATTAATCCCACACTGTTAAAATGTTAATTTAAAGAATAATAAAAAGTAAAAGATTTATATTACAACTTTTTTCCTCAATATTATGATTTCCTTTTTAAAATATCACTTTTTTACTTGAAATATTACGATTGATTTCCCAAAATATTATGATTTTTTACTTGAAATATTAACTTTGAGTAAAGTACCTCATCAACTTTTTTACTGAAGTAAAGTACTTGAGTAAATGTACTTAGTTACATTTTTGGTGGTTTGTTCTTGGAACAGATGAAGTTAAGCTGGTTGTCATCGTCGATCAGTTTGACCCAAGTTCCCTCTCGGTCCATGGCTCCAGACATGTTGCAGTCGTCCCCAGGCTCGCCGGGCCCCCAGTTCTTGTAGTGGACCGTCTCGTCACTGACCCAGAACCAGAAGTCCAGAGTGCAGGTGTAGCGCAGTCCCAGCCACACGTAGGGAGTGGAGGCCATCTTGGCTCTCTCCTGGACCCAGCGCTGCTCGTCCAGGTTGGTGATGGAGACAAGGTCGCGATAATGATCTCTGCAGTAGTATAACGCGTCCTCCCAGATCATGCTCTGGTTGATCAGGATCACTGAATCTGTCAGGGGAGAAGGGGAGTCAATCAGAGACAGAGTCAATCAGGGGCGGAGTCAATTAGTGTCAGAGTCAATTAGCGGCAGAGACCCAAATGCTCTGCCCGTGGAGACAAACACAGGACAGTTTAAATAACAGCTGTAACATTTAATTATATATTTTGTGAAAACATTCGGGCTGCAGTTGAAAGTAAAATCTCAGCAGAAAACTGCGCTTTAAAATGTATCTGTCATTCTATTTTTAGTGCTGCTTTTTATATTCAATTCAACATCCAATTTGTTCAACAAAAGAAAGTAGGAAATTATTTCCTTTCATTTGTTTTAAATCTAACAGGCAGTTTGTTGTATTTTAGTAGAGCTGAGAACACTTTATCTGTTTATTTATCGCGAGTTATATCATTATCAGAATATTCAACAACGATTATTCAACAACAATGAAGCTCATACTGTACGACCATAATTCTTATAATAAACTAATAAATAAAGTGAATCATTAAACAGATGTAGATGTACAGTACCGTTAGATAGACCTTCTGATAAACTCACCGTTGTAGCAGAAGAAGGTTTTTTTTTCATCACAGTCATCAGAGCTCCAATTTCCATTTATCGTAGTCATAGCACATGTCTTCTCAGGGTATTGTTTATGTCAGAGTCTCTGAACAGGCCGATCCAGAAAGGTTCTGCTTCTTTCCGGCGCTGTGTCTTGAAGTCTTCTAGCTGTTTGACTCCACTGATCAGGTCAGCGTGAGTTTTTCTGCAGTAGCTCTGAGCCTTTGTCCAGGTCATCTTAGAGGAACTGACAGAAAATGTCTTCTGTTTGTCTGGAACACACAGACAAACGTTTTGGTTTTTATTTAGTTTAGGTTAATTTAAAATCCTACATTATTCTTATTTCCAAACAATAATGTGATATCAATTCAGAGACTTTCTCCTCTGAAAAACACCCCCATAAGTGGTTTGTTCCAGCCTCATTCTGACCTATATTCATGTTTCTAGTGGCAGCGCCCTCTAGTGACCGTAGTAGTTCTGATTGGAGCAAAGCAGGAAGTAAGGTGAGGAAGTAGAAGAGCCTCAAATGCAAAATTACGAATCCCACTATGGCCACACGAAGACCCATTGCCGTGGCCACAGTGGTTGATTAGTTGGGGTTAGGCATTGACCTCGAGTTGTTGAGGTTAGGATAGCTGATTGGTCAGGGGATAGGATCTGAACAACTATGGTTACGTTACCTTGCGTAAGCATAGATGCCTGGCCAATAAATGCTATTGAAGGGCAGGTCTTTGTGTGGCCATAGTGGGATTCCTAACCCTAACCCGTCCTGGTAGCGATCTTACGAATCCTACTATGGCCACGCCAAGACCCGCCCTTCAATGGCTACTATTGGCCAGGCATCCATGCTTACGCAAGGTAACGTAACCTGATTAGTTCAGGGCCTATCCACCCATCCTCTGACCAATCGGCTATCCTAACCTTAACCACTCATGGTTAAATGCCTAACCCCAACCAATCAAGCTGCTATTGAAGGGCGGGTCTAGTAGGATTCGTAAGTTTGCGTCCTGGTAAGGATGCAAGTTGGGGGGGGTGATGAGTCAAACAAACACAGGACTTTCACCCAGTTTAAAAAGAAAAAAGGAAACACAGAGTTTTTTTTACTTTAGGGAACAAAAGGCACTACGTCATGTTCTGCGTCACATGGTAACCTTCAGGAAGTGATGTCATGTCTGATGTGAACCCAAACCTCCATCTTTTTATTAACTTAACTCAGTAGTTTTGGTGTCTAAATCCTAACCAAACTGGGACCGTTTCACAACGTTAACCACGTGTTTAAAACTGCCACCATTACCTTCTCTGGTTTAGATATGAGGATGGAAAACTCTCCTGTGGGTCAGATTAGAGAGGGGGGGGGACAAATGTCAGAACTACTATGACCACTAGAGGGCCGCCACTACAAACATAAATATATATGTCAGAGTGATGGTGGAACAAAACACTTCTGGGGGAGTTTTTTAGGGGAGAACAGACTATATGCGCCACATGTTCTCACCATCATAGCAGATACATTTATGCTTTTCAGTACAAGAGGCGTCATCCCATGTGTCATCCTTCATCCACACACAGTTCTCCTGATTGTTGAAATTATTCGGCTGTCCTGGAAACCATTTACTCTTGTTGTACTCCACCCCTGGCCGAGACCAGCGCCAGTCTCGCTGCAGCCCAATCCAGGCTCCGGCTGGATACTGTGCAGTCGTGGAGTTAAGGAGTCTCTTCATGTCTGTCTGGTTAGACACTGTGGCCAGGTCAGTGTGGTACTTTCTGCAATACTCTTGGGCTTCATTCCAGGTCTTATTCTCTCCAATGAAGTGGTAGTCATACAGCTGACCCCCAATGGAGGAACACTGACCTGATAACAGAGAAAAAACTGCAGCGATGGAGCTGATAGCTAGACAAGCATCTCTTCATTAAAGGTGCTGTAGGTAGGATTGTGAAGATCCAGGACTTAGCCAAAAAATGTTAACATCAACAACTTCTCAGTCCCTCCCCCCTCTTTCTGCTAAAACCCAAACGGTTTCCTAAGCCCTTCATCCCACGAGGGAGAATTAATGCGTGTGCATGAGCAGTGATTGACATGCAGTAAGACATCCCCCACCCCTTGGCCCTGATTGGTGCATCTGAACAGGGAGCGGTGGATTTTTGCAAATCTCACTACAGGTAGGTGGTGCCATTTAAGATTTTTTCTTAAATTACCCGCTTCATGTTTTTTCTACTGGAACATAGGGTCAGTTTCAGCAAATATGACAGAAAGGTAGTTTTATAAGGCTTACCTACTGCAACTTTAAAAGGTAACTTTGTTTTGTTTTAAAACCTGGACTCTTTTTTTCCCATGTTTTTGTGTCTAAGTGACAGATGTCGGTGATTGTGAATGTGTGATTGTGTAAAGGTGTTCACGAGATAGATACCAACCTTTCGTGAACTTGTGAATTTCGCCAGCCGTCTTCTCTCCTTGATGGAGACAGACGCTCTGTGCACGGTGGGCTCGATGGTGTTTTAAGCCCCCAACGTCGCCTTACCGGCAGCTAACCCTCACCGTGACCAAAGCCGGTCCACGGAAAGCCGTTCCACTCCCTATTCAGTCCCATTGTACCGTATTTGTTTGCAGTTCCACCAGAGTTCCACTGGGGGTGATGTCCAGTGCAAACTGTATGGGAGTCTATGGAGCTAGATGCTAAATGAATGGGAGTCTATGGAGCTAGACGGCTAAATGAATGGGACTCTATGGAGCTAGACGGCTAAATGAATGGGACTCTATGGAGCTAGACGGCTAAATGAATGGGAGTCTATGGAGCTAGACGGCTAAATGAATGGGACTCTATGGAGCTAGATGCTAAATGAATGGGAGTCTATGGAGCTAGATGGCTAAATGAATGGGAGTCTATGGAGCTAACGGCTAAATGAATGGGACTCTATGGAGCTAGAGGTTAAATGAATGGGAGTCTATGGAGCTAGATGCTAAAAGAATGGACTATGAGTAGATGGCTAATGAATGGGTATGGAGCTAGATGCTAAAATGGGACTCTATGGACTAGATGGCTAAATGAATGGGAGTCTAGGAGTAGATGCTAAAGAATGACTCTATGGATAGATGGCTATGAATGGGAGTCTATGGAGTAGATGCTAAATGAATGGGAGTCTATGGAGTAGAGGTAAATGAATGGGAGTCTAGGAGCTAGACGGCTAAATGAATGGACTCTATGGAGCTAGGTAATGAATGGGAGTCTATGGAGCTAGATGCTAAATAATGGACTCTATGGAGTAGATGGCTAAATGAATGGGAGTCTATGGAGCTAGACGGCTAAATGAATGGGACTCTATGGAGCTAGATGGCTAAATGAATGGGAGTCTATGGAGCTAGATGCTAAATGAATGGGACTCTATGGAGCTAGATGGCTAAATGAATGGGAGTCTATGGAGCTAGAGTGCTAAATGTGTCTCTTTCGCCCGATTGTCGTTGAGAAACCTCAGATTTTATCGTAGTTTTTGCAAGTTCAACATGGGTTATAGGTCGAAATTTGAATGAATGAGTACTTATGTCCTTTTGATTTCTTACAGGGTGAGTCGTTGTTGCCTATAAGATGCTAGCATTCTGCTAATGAAAGCTGATTGGTCAGTGAAGGACTGATTACGATCGGTGATCCAGATTGACGGCATCCGAAGCAGAGCCAGAATATCAGAGTGAATATTTTTGTGTGGTCTTTAAAACATCAGCAAACCAATTTCTAGCATGTGTAATAGACCTTTTTCATGGCAGACATGTTGACATGTCATAGTAGGAAAAGCACAGGTGTATTCAAAACCCTTAATGATGGCTGCATTCCACTTAGGAGAGACCCTGGTATTAAACCATTACTGATGGCTGCATTCCACTTAGGAGAGACCCTGGTATTAAACCATTACTGATGGCTGCATTCCACTTAGGAGAGGTCCTGGTATTGTGCATGCTGACTCACTGAAATATCTTACTGGGACACTTGATGGAACTGAGCCATCGTTAAGGTTATCAATCTCAGCTGTGCTTTTCCTGCTATGACCAGTCAACATGTCTGCTGTGAAAAAGGTCCATGACAGGGAGAGTCTAACCTATCAGCTGTGTTGTATTAACAGAGAGAGCCTAACCTATCAGCTGTGTTGTATTAACAGAGAGAGACTAACCTATCAGCTGTGTTGTATTAACAGGGAGAGACTAACCTATCAGCTGTGTTGTATTAACAGAGAGAGACTAACCTATCAGCTGTGTTGTATTAACAGGGAGAGACTAACCTATCAGCTGTGTTGTATTAACAGAGACTAACCTATCAGCTGTGTTGTATTAACAGAGACTAACCTATCAGCTGTGTTGTATTAACAGAGACTAACCTATCAGCTGTGTTGTATTAACAGAGAGAGTCTAACCTATCAGCTGTGTTGTATTAACAGAGAGAGACTAACCTATCAGCTGTGTTGTATTAACAGAGAGAGACTAACCTATCAGCTGTGTTGTATTAACAGAGAGACTAACCTATCAGCTGTGTTGTATTAACAGAGACTAACCTATCAGCTGTGTTGTATTAACAGGGAGAGTCTAACCTATCAGCTGTGTTGTATTAACAGAGACTAACCTATCAGCTGTGTTGTATTAACAGAGACTAACCTATCAGCTGTGTTGTATTAACAGAGACTAACCTATCAGCTGTGTTGTATTAACAGAGTCTAACCTATCAGCTGTGTTGTATTAACAGAGAGAGACTAACCTATCAGCTGTGTTGTATTAACAGGAGAGACTAACCTATCAGCTGTGTTGTATTAACAGAGAGATCTAACCTATCAGCTGTGTTGTATTAACAGAGTCTAACCTATCAGCTGTGTTGTATTAACAGAGAGTCTAACCTATCAGCTGTGTTGTATTAACAGAGAGACTAACCTATCAGCTGTGTTGTATTAACAGAGAGAGACTAACCTATCAGCTGTGTTGTATTAACAGAGAGACTAACCTATCAGCTGTGTTGTATTAACAGAGAGACTAACCTATCAGCTGTGTTGTATTAACAGAGAGAGACTAACCTATCAGCTGTGTTGTATTAACAGAGAGAGACTAACCTATCAGCTGTGTTGTATTAACAGAGAGAGTCTAACCTATCAGCTGTGTTGTATTAACAGAGAGAGTCTAACCTATCAGCTGTGTTGTATTAACAGGGAGACTAACCTATCAGCTGTGTTGTATTAACAGGGAGAGTCTAACCTATCAGCTGTGTTGTATTAACAGGGAGAGACTAACCTATCAGCTGTGTTGTATTAACAGAGACTAACCTATCAGCTGTGTTGTATTAACAGAGACTAACCTATCAGCTGTGTTGTATTAACAGGGACTAACCTATCAGCTGTGTTGTATTAACAGAGTCTAACCTATCAGCTGTGTTGTATTAACAGGGAGAGTCTAACCTATCAGCTGTGTTGTATTAACAGGGAGAGTCTAACCTATCAGCTGTGTTGTATTAACAGAGAGAGACTAACCTATCAGCTGTGTTGTATTAACAGAGAGAGACTAACCTATCAGCTGTGTTGTATTAACAGAGAGAGACTAACCTATCAGCTGTGTTGTATTAACAGAGAGAGACTAACCTATCAGCTGTGTTGTATTAACAGAGAGACTAACCTATCAGCTGTGTTGTATTAACAGAGTCTAACCTATCAGCTGTGTTGTATTAACAGAGAGAGACTAACCTATCAGCTGTGTTGTATTAACAGAGAGAGACTAACCTATCAGCTGTGTTGTATTAACAGGGAGAGACTAACCTATCAGCTGTGTTGTATTAACAGGGAGAGTCTAACCTATCAGCTGTGTTGTATTAACAGGAAGAGACTAACCTATCAGCTGTGTTGTATTAACAGAGACTAACCTATCAGCTGTGTTGTATTAACAGAGACTAACCTATCAGCTGTGTTGTATTAACAGGAGAGTCTAACCTATCAGCTGTGTTGTATTAACAGGGAGAGACTAACCTATCAGCTGTGTTGTATTAACAGAGACTAACCTATCAGCTGTGTTGTATTAACAGAGAGACTAACCTGTCAGCTGTGTTGTATTAACAGAGACTAACCTATCAGCTGTGTTGTATTAACAGGGAGAGTCTAACCTATCAGCTGTGTTGTATTAACAGGGAGAGTCTAACCTATCAGCTGTGTTGTATTAACAGAGAGAGTCTAACCTATCAGCTGTGTTGTATTAACAGAGACTAACCTATCAGCTGTGTTGTATTAACAGAGAGACTAACCTATCAGCTGTGTTGTATTAACAGAGTCTAACCTATCAGCTGTGTTGTATTAACAGAGTCTAACCTATCAGCTGTGTTGTATTAACAGAGAGAGACTAACCTATCAGCTGTGTTGTATTAACAGAGAGACTAACCTATCAGCTGTGTTGTATTAACAGAGACTAACCTATCAGCTGTGTTGTATTAACAGAGACTAACCTATCAGCTGTGTTGTATTAACAGAGAGACTAACCTATCAGCTGTGTTGTATTAACAGAGAGACTAACCTATCAGCTGTGTTGTATTAACAGAGAGACTAACCTATCAGCTGTGTTGTATTAACAGAGACTAACCTATCAGCTGTGTTGTATTAACAGAGAGACTAACCTATCAGCTGTGTTGTATTAACAGGAGAGACTAACCTATCAGCTGTGTTGTATTAACGAGAGAGTCTAACCTATCAGCTGTGTTGTATTAACAGAGAGAGTCTAACCTATCAGCTGTGTTGTATTAACAGAGAGAGACTAACCTATCAGCTGTGTTGTATTAACAAAGAGACTAACCTATCAGCTGTGTTGTATTAACAGAGACTAACCTATCAGCTGTATTGTATTAACAGAGACTAACCTATCAGCTGTGTTGTATTAACAGGGAGAGTCTAACCTATCAGCTGTGTTGTATTAACAGGGAGAGTCTAACCTATCAGCTGTGTTGTATTAACAGAGACTAACCTATCAGCTGTGTTGTATTAACAGAGTCTAACCTATCAGCTGTGTTGTATTAACGGGAGAGTCTAACCTATCAGCTGTGTTGTATTAACAGGGAGAGTCTAACCTATCAGCTGTGTTGTATTAACAGGGAGAGTCTAACCTATCAGCTGTGTTGTATTAACAGGAGAGACTAACCTACACTGTGTTGTATTAACAGGAGAGACTAACCTATCAGCTGTGTTGTATTAACAGAGACTAACCTATCAGCTGTGTTGTATTAACAGAGACTAACCTATCAGCTGTGTTGTATTAACAGAGACTAACCTATCAGCTGTGTTGTATTAACAGAGACTAACCTATCAGCTGTGTTGTTGATGCCTCGAGAGAACAAAGGAAGTGACTCAGAGCTTGCTGTAAAGCAGTATCTCTGGCCGTATATGTGTATGACATCATTGACATTTTAAAAGGCTTTTTAGAACAAAAAAGCGACTTTAAAAAAATGTAACACCCAGCAGTGTGTATTTTCTTAGCCTCCCCTTTCGAATGCAACATTCAAATTACTAGACAAAAAATTATACCCTGAGAAAAGTGGATTTTGAGGAGTATAGCTCCATAGACCTCCATTCATTCTGCACTGGCCTGTGAGCGCCCCCTATATGGATCTCTGGTGGAACTGCAACCAGTTCAGAAGCCGGAAGTAACGAGGGAGTGGAACTTCTTGATATATTAGAAATTCTTTGCCGTGACCTTAAACATAAACATTGCCGCGCTGCCTGGAAGGCAACGTTGGGGGCTTAAAAACACTGCACGGTGGGAGGAGTGTGTGTGTGTGTGTGTGTGTGTGTGTGTGTGTGTGTGTGTGTGTGTGTGTGTGTGTGTGTGTGTGTGTGTGTGTGTGTGTGTGTGTGAGTGAGATACAAGTGACAGAGAGACGGAGGAGAGCAGGGAAATGAAATGCGTGTTTTAAATAGCGCCACACAGTAGTCAATGTGTGGGAAACACTGGACACACACACACACACACACACACACACACACACAAAAGTCAACCGTGTAACACCTGTGGGGATTTTTTGAATTTGAGTTAAAGGAAATAATATTAAAATGATATGAATATGTTGGCGGAGTGAGGGGGGAAACAGACAGAAGAACAATCTTTATGTTTACGGATACAGTGTATAACCCAGTCCCTCAGGATGCAAATCAAAGATTTAAGCTGACAGACTCAGTTTATTTTTCTAGATGTCTAACAACATTATGGAAAAGGTCCCTACAAGGATAGACCTTTTAGTTAAAGAGTAAGATCCTTTTAGTTTAACATGAAACAGCCCCGAAATCACCATCACCAAACTCCACCAGACTTAATTTGTTAACATGGTAGCATATGCTATAATGCTAATACATGCTAACTAAAATATTTTGATGCCAATTTATATTTAAAAAAGATCCTTTTTGACACACACTGAGCTTCTCTCTCCTCTCTCTTTCCATATCCATGTCCCAGAAATGCTAGTTACTAACCTAGCTCCGGGGAGCTTATTCCCCGGAGTCCGCCCAGCATGTTTCCTTGGATCATGATGGCACCTACATCATGGTGGCAGCTGTCGCCATGGTCCTGCTCTACGCCCTGCTGTGTCCTATTACACCCTGCTACGCTCTGCAATGCCCGGCTTCGACTTGCTATGTCCGGCCACCTTCCTGCCATGCCCTGTAACGCCCTGCTGTGCTCTACGACACCATGAACTATTCCAACTACTACTTCTAGTCATTATCTTTATTCTGACTATTATTACCACTGTTCATCACACCCCAACCAGCACCGTCAGACACCGCATACCAAGAGCCTGGGTCTGTCCCAGGTTTCTTCTTAAAAGGGAGTTTTTCCTCGCTACTGTCGCACTGAATGCTTGCTCTTGGGGGAATTACTGGAATTGTTGAGGCTTTGTAAATTATAGAGTGTGGTCTAGACCTACTCTATCTGTAAAGCGTCCTGAGATAATTCCTGTTATGATTTGACACTATAAATAAAATTGAATTGTATTGAATTGAAAAATGATCTGTCCCATGTGTTGTTTGAATGAGATAGAAAATGAGTTCCATTTTGTTTTCCGCTGTCC
Organism: Perca fluviatilis; assembly: GCF_010015445.1. Taxonomy (NCBI): domain Eukaryota; kingdom Metazoa; phylum Chordata; class Actinopteri; order Perciformes; family Percidae; genus Perca; species Perca fluviatilis. The sequence goes on from NC_053120.1 coordinate 2,502,777, forward strand.
TTTTTATTGTGAACAGCGTGATTTTTTGTTTCGTCGGATGAAAGCAGAGATTGATTTGGTAAATATGGATGATGCTTAAAGACTGAGATGGCTGTTCACATGTGAAACATAAAGTTTCAGTTATCTTAAAGGTTAAAGGGTCACTTTATTATCCCCGAGGGGCAATTTGCATTACAGCCAGCAGTAACAAATAACAAATACCAAACAGCAACAAAGAAACACAACAACAGTATAACATAATTAAAATTTGGATTCACAGGATACTGTTAACAATGGGGATAACAGCAGGGATGAATGATCTTTTAAATCTCTTCGTCCTGCATCGCGGCAGACTATATCTACGCCCGGAGGGTAGCAACATAAATCCACCCCACAAGGGATGACTCGAATCAGCCAGGATGGCTCTCGCCTTTTTCAAAGATCTGGCCTTATATAGGTCATGAAGGCCATCTAACGGTGTACCCGCAATTTTGCTGCACACCTTCACGATACCTTGCATTCTATTTTTTTCTTTAATAGAAAGTGACCCGTGCCAGCAAATAAAAGTAAAAGTAAGAACCGATTCAATAAAACAAGAGTAAAACATTTTCATAAAAACAGTGTCGACATTGAAACTGCGAAGCTCACGAAGAAAATACATGCGCTGATGTGCTTTTTTACACACAGCATCAACATGGGACTCAAAGCACAGTTTACTGTCGATCACAGTCCCAAGATATTTGTACTGCTGCACTAGTTCAACTGGTTGATTGTCCATTACAACCGGGGAAATGACAGCGGGATTTCTTCTGAAGTCAATGCACATCTCTTTCGTTTTTGCCACATTAATGTTTAAAAAGGAGGATTTACACCAATCAATAAAATCATTGACTACCGGACCATGTTCAGAGTCGTCACTGCTGAGGAGAGACACAATGACAGAATCATCCGCAAATTTAATGATGTGGCGCCGTTCCTGATGGCTTTGGCATTCATTTGTATATAAAACAAGAGAAACAATCTTAAGAAAGCCTGGGAGGAAAAAAGCTATTTACCAAGCTGATGTGTAGATGAGGATTTGTTGTTTGTATAAACTGTGTGTTTGTGTGTGTGTGTGACTTAGACTTAGAAAACTTTAATATCCCTGAAAGGCAACTTGTGTGGCATAATGACACATAATCCACAACAAAAACATTAAACCAGACATCTACAGCACTATTTATCAAACACATAACATACACACATCAATAAATAGAATACAGTAAAAGGAGTATATTGCACAATGTCATAAATAAATAAAACTACTGCACATTACTTCACATATATTCCTTTAGTTATACCATTCCCTACATCTTATTTAATTGGGTTATTGCCATAGCAATGAATTAGTTTTTTGCTCGGTTGGTTCGGACATTAGGATATCTATGACTACGTTTACAAGCAGCCAATAACCCGTTCAAAACCGGAATATTAGTAATAACGAGGTTGCGCACAGCCATGTAAACACCGGCAAAAACACAAATATGCTCATATTCCTGTTTTTAAAAACCCGAAAATGATCCCTGGGTTAGCCCTTTTCTAACCTGAAATTTTGGTCATGTAAACGCGTATCGGTAGCCTGACAAGCCAGACCCACATCAAGATGTAGGGTCTGGGAACTCTCCATTGACAGGGCTCAATCCGAAAGGCGGGATAAACGGTTGTCTTTCAAACTCCCTCTGCACGTAATAGGATAGCGCTTCAACCAATCAGAGCAACAAAGAAGGTAGCGGAGCTAGTTGATAGATTAAACTTTTGCCGTATCCGGTCGGCAAAACTGCGAAAACATCTTCCTTTTTTAAGAATGACTTCAGTGCCGTTCCTTGTTCTTCTCTCAAAGAAAAGCTGAACTCCAAGTCTTCCAGAGTCGTAGCCAAAGCCGATTCGAAAGACCGCTGTTCGCCAGCAGGAGCAGCCATGTTCGTTGTTTTCAAGTAGCAGGAAGAGAAGGAACCGTCGCAACTCTGCCGTCATTACGTTAAGTCCCGCCCACCGACTCTATACATGATGTGATTGGCCTGACCAAAATTTGGTTTTTGCAGCTCAAAAGTCAACGGAGAGTGCCTAGACCCCCTCTGCCTGCCAAATAAATTTGCTGCCACTAGGGGGAGTCTAGATTTCTAGGCTAGCGTATCGGCATATCCCCATCAAAAGGAACATTGATTTGTGTTCTGCGCATGTTCTATTCGCAAGGAGTCTCGGTCTTTTGAGTAGAGGAACTTCTTGTATGCGCCAGAAAACCTGCGCGCAGTATACCGGAAGTAAACAAGAAGTAGAGGTAAACATGGCGAGACACAGCACAGCACCACACTTTTGGAGCGAGGAGGAAACCAGTTTCTTTATTAGTGTGGTGAAAACCATGAATATAATGTCTTTTGTTGACGGCAGAAAGTACCGAGATAGTGAGATTTATAAGAAGGTGTCCGAAAAGTTAGGCGAAGCAGGGTTTGTCCGTACGTCCAGACGCTAACCATGCGTCGGGATATTGCCAATTGATTACAAATTCCATGTATACAGGAGTAACTCTCTCTGCTCTCGCATGTAAACGGGTTATTCCGAATGTTTCAGAAACCCGAATAGTGACCTTAACCCGACCATAACCCGAACATTGACAGCTTGTAAACGTAGTCTATATCTACGACCGGAAGGGAGCGGCTTGAACTCCACTGAAAGTGGATGGGTTGTATCCATACAGACCTTGCCTGCCTTCTGTGCCAATCTGGTCAGATATAGTTGGTACAGGTCTACCTGTTGCTTACCAATGATTTTTCCAAAGGTTTTAACAATCTTCCCCAATTTTTTCCTATGGGTGATTTTTGAATGTCCATACCAACATATAATACAGCAGGAGAGAATACTTGATAAAGGACTTGTAATATAGAGTCAAAATGTTGTTAGGATAATTTATGGTCAATGATAAGACCATAAATTAGATAAGATATTTGTACTCCGTCACCATCTCTATCTCCTCTCCTCTTATCAGAGTCCTCGGAGTGTGTGAGGGAGCCCCACATATAAAATCAAAGACCAACTCTTTGTATTCAAATGCAACTGGGAGGCTTCACACCAGTCAGCAAATTCATGCAACACTGGACTATGTTCAGTTTCATCTCGCTCCAGTAAACTAATCACAGCAGTATCATCTGCAAATTTAATTATATGACGTCCAGGGTAACTACTGCGACAACAGTCATTGTACAGTATACGGTATATATAGTAGTGGTGACAAGACACTACCTTATGGTGTCCCTATTGAAGTGAAGCGGACCCTAGATAATGTGACCCCACTCTTACTCTTTGTGGCTGCCCACTCAGGAAGTCCAAGATCCATTTGTGTGTGTGTGTGTGTGTTTATGTATATATTTGTATTCATGTATTTCTCCGAATGATTTGCATTATGCGACCGGAAGACGTTTGCTAAATAAGTTTATGGTGTCTTGTAATCCCATATGGGATGGGCAAAATGTTTGGCATGACACAGAAATAAAATGTAACTAACTAACTTAACTGAAGTGTGACTTGGAGTTGATGAGGAGTGAGCTGTCCAGATGATCCACTTACCCATCACAATGAACACTAACAGACTCCACTGCATCTTCACCCTGTTAGATGATAATAAACACAGTTATTTTTGGTATGAAATCAGGAATATTTTACACCATTACTCACTGACTTTTGGAAAAGATGTTGAATTCATTGAAGTTACAACACACACAGACACAGAGACACACACACAGAGACACACATAAACAGAGACACACAGAAACACACACAATTCAACAGTGTAACACCTTGAACTCTGACAATAGCATTCATACGTTTCCTGTGGGGATTTTTTAAATTTGTGTTAAAGGAAATAATATGAAAATGATATGAATATGTTGGCGGAGTGAGTTTAGCCATCAGAAGAGAGGAGGGGGGGAACAAACAGAAGAACAGTCTGTCTTTATGTTTAGGGATACAGTGTATCACCCAGTCCCTCAGGATGCAAATCAGAGATTTAACTATTCATCACATTCAGCTGCATCGTCGTTTTTTTCAACCTGGACTCTATGCCGCTGACAGACTCAGATTATTTTATAATTATATTATATTATATTATATTTATAATTATTATTAAATAATCAGGACTTTTAGCGTGTATAGAGCCAGCATATCTCCACCAGACTCCATGTAAATAATCAGGACTTTAATAATCGTAAAACTCACTTCATTCAAAGTGGACAGAAACTAAATAAAACTATCAAAAGCCGTCTTGGTTCATCTTTCCACTGTTTCAACAATCACCACTCTGGTTTGGTTGAAATAAACCCTTAATTCACCCATTTACATGTGGAGATATGAGAGACATACAGACACACACACACACACACACACACACACACACACACACACACACACACACACACACACACACACACACACACACACACACACACACACACACACACACACACACACACAGACACACACACAGACACCCACTTTAGAAACCATTTACATTTTTTCAAATGCTATAAAATTGAAGAAAACATTCAAAATGTTTTGAAAGTATAGGGATCATTAATTGTAATTGTGAAGAGCGCTGTAGGGAACCATCCATGTAATTTTTGGGTCATTTGGTTAAAAAGAAACCCATGATATAGACATTTTTATGTCAACAAGAGGGTTATATATTGAGAAATAAACAAAAAGAGTTTGAAGGAAAACTGGAAAAATTATCATTATATAAATCAGATTTTACATGCAGTATTACGTTGAATACAATCCCTCTTCTGCAAATCCACACAGACATTAAAATTTGAAATCAAACAGCCGAGTTTATAACTTATATAACTTATATAGTTTATAACTTACATCTTGTGAATGTCCACAGCTTCTCTCTGCTCTGATGGTTCTCCCTTTCTGTGCTCTCAACACTTTATTAATCCTCTTCATACACTCTGGCTGTCATTTGAATATTAAAATATCAACGTGTCAGATCTGTATCATGGCCTGGAAACTTACCCCTGTTACCTTCATCTAAACATGTTTTTGGTATTCCTTATTTAGCGCCACACTGAAGATAAGAGGATCACATTAAAGCCTAAATCCCACCAAAATGAATTGTTAGAAAAATTGTGATTGACATCATTCTATTTTTTAATATTAAAACTGCATGCATAAGAATGCCATATTATAATGATTACATTCCCAAGAGATTACATGGGAGCCACTAATCTGTCCTTGTCTAGAGCAGGGAAAGGTCCGAATATAAGGAAGATGACATTGAATCTTTATTATGACTATAGACTTTGTATCACATTCCACGTTGTATTACAAAAGCTGTTGTAGAGATCGTTTTGATAGTCATTATCTGTACTTTGTAGTAAGTGCTGTAACTGGCTCCTCGTCTTCGCAAGTAAAAATTAACATTGAGAGACTCTTCAGTGTTTCTGTCTATTCTTTGATAATGTAATTATCTTAACAAATTGGTCCTTCGAGCCGGATCCCAAACATCCTTCCCTACCTTCCAGGCTTTGGGTCCTGAAACACCGTGCACGGGGGAGTCATTTGGTATCATAACAGCAACCTAGGGTCTTTTTATGAATGAACCAGAGTCAAAGTTTAATTTAAAAGTATAATTAGGATGGAAACGCCACTGCTAAGATTGACCGTATTTTCGTTTTTTGGTCAAAATGGCCTTTTGAATGGGAGTGCTAGGGGCACTTCTATGATCGCATCAAAATCACTATTTTTAAACCACTAAGAAGGCTCGACACAAAATTAAACTTTCCTTGAAGTTTCACCAGAGCTCTACACATAAACTCCAGCATTGAGAACATTGTGTGTGTACACATAGTTTACTAAAAGGAAAGGTTTTAACAACTCACTGTAGCAGTTGTTGTTTACGCTATCCGCCATCTTGTTAGTCAAAAAGTATCGATCTGTGAATGTGAATGAATGGACTCCATAGGAGGAAATGTCATTCTGATATGAGGCTCCTTTTACAACTACAATGTCAATATCGACAAAACAACAAATTATCTGTACATTTATATGGAACTAAGCTCTAGGAGCTTTCCATCTTTACTCTCCTCCCTGTTTCGTTGCATTCAGAGATTGACTCTCTCGCTGTTCTGTGAGGAGGAAATAACGTAGAGACCCAGTTTCATGATATGATAACATGATTTTGGGTTAAAAGAAACACTTAGAGAAAAAAGAGGACCACTCTGTGGTTTATTTAGACTCAGAGAAAATTCTTTGGTTACATAAAACTCAAGAAACAATGTGATCATCAGAAACAGATTTTACAAAATATAACCATCAGATATTCACCAGAACTTGACACTTTAAGAGGAAGAAAAAATAACAACAACTTTAGAAAATAACAAATGGTAATCATTCATGTTCCAGGATTACATCCTCAGTTTAATATCTGCTGTCAGATCTCTCCCCGAGGTTTGTTTCCTACATTTCCCAGAATGCCATTCAATAATCCCAGAGGACACACAGTATGTCAACGTCACACCACTGCAAACAAAGTGAGTAATAAATATAAAACACATCCTTAACTTAAGTCAAAGTATTAATCCCACACTGTTAAAATGTAAAGTAAAAGATCTATATTACAACTTTCTTCCTGAAATATTATGATTTTCTTCTTAAATTATCTTTTTTACTTGAAATATTATGACTTTTTCCACCAAAATATTACGACTTTTTTACAAGAAATATTAAAGAAAAATTCCCCCAAATATTAAAAATTTTTTACTTGAAATATTTACTTTGATATATAAGTTCCTACATTTCCCATAATGCCATTCAATAATCCCAGAGGACACACAGTATAGACCTCAACAGTCCCTCCCACAGCCGGTTCCAGAAGTAAGAAAACAATACAATTTCTCCATTTAAAATTGGAGTATAAGCCATAAAATCGTAACCGTTGACTTGAAACCAGCTAGGACATGATTACGCGATTGTATATGCTCATATAGACGCCAAAATTTCATGGGCCACCAATGGTTGTTTTGAGATAATTTTCTTATATTCGCAAAGTCTTGGATAAGTACTTCATTACCCACAATCCTGAACAATCCCGCAGTGATGCCTCTGATTGGTGGAACTCATGTCATGTGACTGTTTGGTTAAACCATAAACCCCGCGAAAGTCCGTGAGAGTCTTTGCTGCTGTCCTGTGTAGGCTACTGTAACGTTACTGTCTACTGTACGATCTTTGTTTTGCATTTCTGCACGGTAGACTTTTGACTGCAATCATGACCTCCTTGGCTGCCATGACGGCTTTTTTCAAAATAAAATATGTACACGGACTTGTACATTTTACTTTTTGGGATTTTCTGATAGTTTTTTCACTCAAAATGATATGTTGTATGCTTATGGGTCACAGCATAGCTGGTTAGCCTAAGGTATGGTCTAAAACTCTTTATATACAGATTTTTCCACACGTCAATGGGAGAAATAAATGGGAAACTTACTTCCGGAACCCAAGGTCTCTCGGAGGAGGGGCGGGACTGTTGAGGACTATGTCAACGTCACACCACTGCAAACAAAGTGAGTAAATTAATAAAACACATCCTTAACTAAAAGTAAAAGTATTAATCCCACACTATTAAAATGTAAATTAAAAGATCTATATTACTACTTTCTTCCTGAAATATTATGACTTTTTTTATTGAAATATTATAACTTTTGTACTTAAAATATTACAGCTTTTTTCCCAAAATATTACGACTTTTTTTCATAAATATTCAAAAAAAGAATTTTCTGAAATATTTACTTTGAGATATAAATTCCTACATTTCCCAGAATGCCATTCAATAATCCCAGAGGACACACAGTATGTCAACGTCACACCACTGCAAACAAAGTGAGTAAATTAATAAAACACAACTTTTTCCCAAAATATTAACTTTGAGATCTAAGTAAAGTACCTCATCTCAACAGCATTATTACTGAAGTACAGTACTTGAGTAAATGTACTTAGTTACATTCTGGTGGTTTGTTCTTGGAACAGATGAAATTAAGCTTGTTGTCATCATCGATCAGTTTGACCCAAGTTCCATTTCGGTCCATGGCTCCAGACATGTTACAGTCGTCCCCAGACTGGGGGAGGGCCCAGTTCTTGTAGTGGACCGTCTCGTCACTGACCCAGAACCAGAAGTCCAGAGTGCAGGTGTAGCGCAGTCCCAGCCACACGTAGGGAGTGGAGGCCATCTTGGCTCTATCCTGGACCCAGCGCTGCTCGTCCAGGTTGGTGATTGAGACAAGGTCGCCATGGTGATGTCTGCAGTAGTATAACGCGTCCTCCCAGATCATGATCTCCTTGATCAGGATCACTGAATCTGTCAGGGGAGGAGAGTCAACCAGGGACAGAGCCAATCAGGGGCTGAGCCAATTAGTGTCCGAGTCAATTAGTGGCGGAGACCCAAATGTTTAGAGAAACTATTAAATCTTTATAAATCCACCTTCCCAACAAGTTAGCATGTGGAACTAAAGTGATTCCTTAGATCATCTGTTTTTAATGATTCTACTATCTTCTTCTTCTTCTTTCTAACTTTAAAATGGAGCTCGCTACAGCCTTTTAAAAGACAATAAAGTTGGCCTAAAAGATTCTGCAGTTGAAAGTAAAATCAGCAGAAAACTGTTCATTAAAATGTAATCGTTTTGTTTTTAGTGTTTTATATTCAATTCAACATCCAATTTGTTCAACAAAAGAAAGTAGGAAATGATTTCCTTTCATTTGTTTTAATTCTAACAAGCAGTTTGTTGTATTTTAGCAGAACTGAAAACACTATCTGCTCAAGACCACCTTGGCAGTGCCCAGGAGGTGAACTTGCACCTCTCCAGCTACCAGTCCACCACCATACTTTGGTCCATAGGGGGACTTGAACCAGCAACCCTGCAGTTCCCAACACAACTCTCTTCTGACTGAGATACTGCCACCCGTTATATTAAACTAATAAATAAAGTAAATCCTTAAACAGATGTAGATGTACAGTACCGTTAGATAGACCTTCTGATAAACTCACCATTGTAGCAGAAGAAGGGTTTGGTTTTATTACAGTCATCGGAGCTCCAATTTCCATTTGACGTAGTCATAGCACATGTCTTGTTAGAATCTGGATCTTGTTTATCATCATCCCAGGATCTGAAAGGGAAACTGCTCCCATCTGACCAACTCCAGTCAGAGATTCTGAACAGGCCGATCCAGAAAGCTTCATTTTGGCGCTGTGTCTTGAAGTCTTCTAGCTGTTTGACTCCACTGATCAGATCAGTGTATTTTTCTTTGCAGAACCTCTGAGCATCTGTCCAGTTCATCTTCTGGTGACTGATATAAAATGTTTTGCCAGATTTCTTGTTTTCTGTGGAACACACAGACAAACTTATTTGTTTTTATTTAGTCTCATAAAATCCTACATTATTCTTATTTCAATACAATAATGTTCAGAGTCTGTCCTACCCTGAGAAACTCCCCTAGCCTGGGTAAACCCTGACGGACTTCCGGCAAATTTGAGATTTGCTCTGCAAGTCAGTCTGGTGAAGAGCCCATTCAAACCCATTTCCAATGTCCACAAAATTGAGGCATCAATCACAACCGTTGAGGCGGGCTTTAAGCGACGACGATAGCGTAGTGACGGCGTTTTGTTTACATTCAACATGACGGCTACCGAAGCCCAGCGTCACCCTGATCGTTGGTCTGATTGGTTGAAGGACTATCCAATGCGCCCTGAGGCATTTGAGTGGCGTCTGTTGGTCCGTTGTGTTCATTTCCCCTTTGGAAATGAACTGTCTATGAACCTTTCCCAGACCCACTCTCAGTTACAGCTGAGAAGGGTCTGGTGTCAACCAGGCTAAAACTCCCCCAGAAGTGGTTTGTTCCAGCATCATTTTGACCTATATTCAGGTTTCTAGTGGCGGCGCCCTCTAGTGGCCGTAGTAGTTCTAACGGGAGCAAAGCAGGAAGTGAGGTGAGGAAGTATAAAAAGCACCAAATGTCCTGGTAGCAAAATTACGAATCCTACTATGGTCCCGCCCTACGAAGCAGCTTGATTGGTTGGGGTTAGGCATTGACCTTGAGTGGTTAAGGTTAGGATAAGTGATGGGTCAGGGGATAGGACCTGAACTAATGGGATTACGTTACCTTGCGTGACCATGGACGTCTGGCCAACAGTAGGGATTGAAGTATTGGTCTTGGCGTGGCCATAGTAGGATTCGAAAATTCACTACGAGGACATTTGGCGCTATTATACTTCCTCAACTTACTTCCTGCTTTGCTCCCGTCAGAACTACTGGATGGGTCAAACTAACACAGGACTTTGACCCAGGAGACCGGTGGTTCATGTCCCGTTGGAAAAGAAAAGGAAACGGAGAGTTTGTTTTAACTTTAGGGAACAAACGGAGCTACGTCACGTTCTGGGTCAGGTGGTCACCTTCAGGAAGTGAATCACGTCTTCACAACGCTTACGATGGGTTTAAAACTGTGACTGTTACCTTCTCTGGTTTAGATATGAGGACGAAAAATTCTCCTGTGGGTCAGATTAGAGAGGGGGAGGGACAAAAGTCAGAACTACTACGACCACTAGAGGGCGCCGCCTCTACAAACATAAATGTAGGTCAAAATGATGCTGGAACAAACCACTTCTGGGGGAGTTTTTTAGGGGAAAACAGACTCTATGCGCCACATATTCTCACCGTCATAGCAGATAAATTCATAGCTGCTGGAACAAGAGACGTCATCCCATGTGTCATCCTTCATCCACACACAGTTCTCATGATTGTGTTGATTATCCGGCTGTCCTGGAGACCATTTACTCTTGTTGAACTCCACCCCTGGCAGAGACCAGCGCCAGTCTTGCTGCAGCCCAATCCAGGCTCCGGCTGGATACTGTGGATGGTTGTGGAGTCTCTCCATGTCTGCCTGGTTAGACACTGTGGCCAGGTCAGTGTAGTTCTTTCTGCAATACTCCTGGGCTGCTTTCCAGGTTTTCTGATCTCCAATGAAGTGGTAGTCATACAGGTGACCCGCAATGGAGGAACGCTGACCTGATAACAGAGAAGAAACTGCAGCGATGGAGCTGATAGATAGATAAGTATCTGTTCATTAAAAGGTATCTGTCGTTCTATTTTTGTGCTGCCTTTTATGTTCAATTGAACATCCAATTTGTTCAACAAAAGGAAGTTGGAAATGATTTCTTTTGTTGTCTTCAGTTTGTTGTATTTTAGCAGAACTGAGAACAATTTATCTGTTTACTTATCGCGAGTTATATCATTATCAAGATATTCAACAACGATTAACCTCATACCGTAATTCTTATAATAAACTAATAAATAAAGTAAATCCTTAAACAGATGTAGATGTACAGTACCGTTAGATAGACCTTCTGCTAAACTCACCATTGTAGCAGAAGAAGGGTTTGGTTTTATCACAGTCATCGGTGCTCCATTTTCCATTTGACTTAGTCATAGCACATGTCTTCTTAGGATCTTGATTTTGTTTATCATCATCCCAGGATCTGAAAGAGAAACTGCTCCCATCTGACCAACTCCAGTCAGAGTCTCTGAACAGGCCGATCCAGAAAGGTTTCTGGTTTTCATCATTCTGGCGCTGTGTCTTGAAGTCTTCTAGCTGGTTGACTCCACTGATCAGGTCAGTGTAATTTTCTTTGCAGAAGCTCTGAGCATCTTGCCAGGTCTTCTCAGAGTCACTGATATAAAATGTTTTCCCGGATTTCTTCTGTACTGTGGAACACACAGACAAACTTTTTTGTTTTTATTTAGTCTCATAAAATCCTACATTATTCTTATTTCTAAACAATAATGTGATATCAATTCAGACACTGTCCTCCCCTGAAAAACTCCCCCAGAAGTGGTTTGTTCCATACGGTGGCCAACACGGGCAAACCCACTGCAACTTAATGAAACACACGCAAATAGACAAAACACAAGCAAATTAAGAAAAAATCTTCATTAATTTGACAACACATGCGCAGCATTTAGCAAACGCGCTGCAAATACACACAACACAACCAAATACACACAACACAACCAAATACACACAATACAACCAAATACACACAATACAACCAAATACACACAACACAGCCAAATACACACAACACAACCAAATACACAAACGCGCTGCAAAAACAGAAACAATGCTAAAAAAAAGCACACAAACGCCTAAAACAAATGCAACAAAACCAGCTGCATCCAGATTACAAAACAGAAGTTCTCCAGGCCTCTAGGGGGAGCGCTAAGTGGAACAGCTTGATTTATGATCCCACAGGGAGAGAGCGCTCTGTCTTTTACTACCACGAGTTTACAGACACGTCTCTGCTGATTGGGTTAGAGCTGAAGATCTTTGCCCGAACCTGTCGGGTCCCGTCGGGTTCGGTCTTAATTTCTATTATTTTACACGGGCTCGGGCCGGGCTTGGGCTTGCACTTCGGGTTGCATGGTAAATGAGCGGTCAGCTGATGCGTTTCGATTAGCATGAAAATGGATCCTGAGGAGGTGAAACGGAGGCTGGTCTCTGCAGGACTTAATTAATTTCTTTGTTCCAACTTCCAAGTGGCCGATAGCCTCCGTTAGTCATGAATAAATGATGTTAAAACATGTATAAATGACTCATTTTTTACAAAAGACAAAAGGAGCTGTGTGCGTGCGGCGCGGTCTCTTTTTTCTTTCCCTCCCTCTTCTGCCGAGTGGTGCGTGTGTTCGCGCTATTCTCCGACACTCTAATGACTGCTGATAGACGGCCTTCTGTACAGTCGGGCTGCAAACGGGTTCAGGCTTTTAAAAAGCTGTCAATCAAAATGTACTTGTCGGGCTCGGGCCAAACTCTGTCGGGCTCGGGCCTTTTCGGGCCGTACTTTTAAGGCCCGATTACAGCTCTAGATTGGGTATCACCTTGGACCTGAGCAGATAAACTAGAGACACGCCCACCAAACGAGAGAAAACATATCAAACACAGACTTAAAGGTCCCATGGCATGAAGATTTCACTTTATGAGGTTTTTTAACATTAATATGAGTTCCCCCAGCCTGCCTATGGTCCCCCAGTGGCTAGAAATGGTGATAGGTGTAAACCGAGCCCTGGGTATCCTGCTCTGCCTTTGAGAAAATGAAAGCTCAGATGGGCCAATCAGGAATATTCTCCTATGAGGTCATAAGGAGCAAGATTACCTCCCCCTTCTGCTTTGCCCGCCTATGAAAATGAGAGACATCATGGCTTGTAAACACAGCCACCCTCCACCTTGCCCCCCCCTCTCTCCTCCTCAATAGCATTTAAAGCTACAGACACAGAAATGACACATCCTAAGGAAAGCTCATTTTGGGACTGCCTCTAGTTGCTGTAATTCTGCACCAAGGCTGAATTTCGGGAAAGAGACTTCAGATACAGTATTAGGGGACCACTAAGGCCTATATAAAAGAGACTTCAGATACAGTATTAGGGGACCACTAAGGCCTATATAAAAGAGACTTCAGATACAGTATTAGGGGACCACTAAGGTCTATATAAAAGAGACTTCAGATACAGTATTAGGGGACCACTAAGGTCTATATAAAAGAGACTTCAGATACAGTATTAGGGGACCACTAAGGTCTATATAAAAGAGACTTCAGATACAGTATTAGGGGACCACTAAGGTCTATATAAAAGACACTTCAGATACAGTATTAAGGGACCACTAAGGCCTATATAAAAGAGACTTCAGATACAGTATTAGGGGACCACTAAGGTCTATATAAAAGCATCCAAAAAGCAGCATGTTATAGGATCTTTAATATTTACAGTGTGGGTACGTGACCTGTTATGCTAAGGCTAAGAAAACAACAACACACACAAGCCTGTGCATGAAATAGACAACTTGGAATTACAACTCGGTGGAAATCGCTATGTTTGTGACTGCTGTGTTTTGATAATCACTGAAACCTGGCTTCACCTGGGGATACCCAATGCTAGCATGCAGCTAGCAGGTCGCACTCTGCTCCGCTGGGACAGGAGGGGGGGCTCTGTATGTACTGGTGTGATTATGGAACAATTATAGATAAACACTGTTCCCTTGTCCTCTAGTACATGTCTGTAAGATTCCGGACGTTTTTCTCCCGAGAGAGCTAACAGTAGTGATCGTCACTGCTGTGTGTGTTCCACCAAACATGGCGCTCTCTCTCCTGCTGAACACCATGCAAACAGCAGCGGGCCCACCCCGCAGTGTTCAGATAATCGCAGGAGACTTTAATGAGGCCAACTTGAAGCACAGACATTTTAATTGCATTTGGTGTCTGTTAAGAGGCACAAAGGCACAACTTCAGAACATGCCCCCACAACTGGCCATTAGCTGCAGCTACTCCAGTTTGCTGTTAGTTTTCTTTTTTTTCCTATCGACAGTACTCGGATATATATAGCGATCAAGATTCAGGTAAAAATTGGTCGGAATTCTCCTTTAACTCAGTAGTTTTGGTGTCTAAAGCTAACCAAACTGGGACCGCTTCATAACATTAACCACGTGTTTAAAACCGCGACCGTTACCTTCTCTGGTTTAGATATGAGGACGGAAAACTCTACTGTGGGTCAGATTGGGGGACAAAAGTCAGAACTACTACGGCCACTAGAGGGCGCTGCCACTACAAACAATATTTAGGATTATAGGTCAGAATGATGCTGGAACAAACCACTTCTGGGGGAGTTTTTTAGGGGAAAACAGACTATATGTCCCACATATTCTCACCGTCATAGCAGATAAAGTTATATTTTGTAGTACAAGAGTTGTCATCCCATGTGTCATTCTTCATCCTCACACAGTTCTCACGATTGCCTAAATTATTCGGCTGTCGTGGGGACCATTTACTCTCGTTGAACTCCACCCCTGGCTGAGACCAGCGCCACACGGTGTTTGTTGTGTTTTCTTGCAGCCCAATCCAGGCTCCGGCTCGATACTGTTCAGTTGTGGAGTTAAGGAGTCTCTGCATGTCTGTCTGGTTAGAAACTGTGGCCAGGTCAGTGTAGTGCTTTATGCAATACTCCTGGGCTCCATTCCAGGTCATATTCTTTTTAATGAAGTAGTAGTCACAAAGCTGACTCCCAATGGAGGAACACTGACCTGAAAACAGAGAAGAAACTGCAGTGATGGAGCTGATAGCTAGACAAGCATCTCTTCATTAAAAGGTTACTTTTGCCAACTTATGTTGTTAAAAACATTGCGTTCGCTAAACCCACCAGACTCCATGTAAATAATAAGAAAAACCTACTTCATTCAAAGAGGACAGAAACAAAATAAAACTATCAAAAGCCGTCTTGGTTCATCTTTCCACTGTTCCAACAGTCAGCACTCTTGTTTGGTTGAAATAAACCCTTAATTCACCCATTTACATGTGGAGATATGCTGGCTCTATACAAGCTAAAAGTCCTGATTATTTACATGGAGCCTGGTGGAGATATGCTGGCTCTATACACGTTAAAAGTCCTGATTATTTACATGGAGTCTGGTGGAGATATGCTGGCTCTGTACACGCTAAAAGTCCTGATTATTTACATGGAGTCTGGTGGAGATATGCTGGCTCTATACACACTAAAAGTCCTGATTATTTACATGGAGTCTGGTGGAGATATGCTGGCTCTTTACACGCTAAAAGTCCCGATTATTTACATGGAGTCTGGTGGAAATATGCTGGCTCTATACACGCTAAAAGTCCCGATTATTTACATGGAGTCTGGTGGAAATATGCTGTGCGCTACGCGCTAAAAGTTCCGATTATTTACATGGAGTCTGGTGGAAATATGCTGGCTCTATATACGCGCAAAAGTCCTGATTATTTACATGGAGTCTGGTGGAAATATGTTTGCTGGCTCTATACACGCTAAAAAGTCCTGATTATTTACATGGAGTCTGGTGGAGATATGCTGGCTCTATACACGCTAAAAGTCCTGATTATTTACATGGAGTCTGGTGGAGAATATGCTGGCTCTTTACACGCTAAAAAGTCCTGATTATTTACATGGAGTCTGGTGGAAATATGCTGGCTGCCCTACACGCTAAACGTCCTGATTATTTACATGGAGTCTGGTGGAGATATGCTGGCTCTATACACGCTAAAAGTCCCGGATTATTGTACAATGGAGTCTGGTGGAGATATGCTGGCTCTTTACACGCTAAAAGTCCTGATTATTTACATGGAGTCTGGTGGAAATATGCTGGCTCTATACACGCTAAAAGTCCTGATTATTTACATGGAGTCTGGTGGAGATATGCTGGCTCTATACACGCTAAAAGTCCTGATTATTTACATGGAGTCTGGTGGAGTTTGGTGATGGTGATTTTGGGGCTGTTTCATTTTAAACTAAAAGGATCCTACTCTTTAACTAAAAGGTCTATCTCTTTTGATTTCTGAAGGAACATACTACTGGACTGCTAGATTTTAAGCTAAGTACTTACTTTATTTGGGTTTTTGCTGCTTCTTCTACTTTTCTACTTTCTACTGCTGCTGTGTGTTTTCTGCTGGACTGGTTGTGTTAGGCCAAATTTATTGGTTCTTGTTAAAGTGAAACTAGTTAGTGTGAATTTTGGGAGTGGAGGTTAACGACTCTGTGGAACTGCCAGTCTGCCAATCGCAAGACTGAGTTCATCTCTGGCTTTGCCAGCCTGCAATCCCTTGACTTCCTTGCTCTCACTGAAACCTGGATTACACCAACCAACACATCCACCCCTGCTCTCTCTTCTGTCTACTCTTTCACCCACACACCCAGACCCACTGGGAGAGGTGGGGGGACAGGCCTACTCATTAACCCCAAGTGGAGATTTTCTCTCTACCCACTGCCACAGTTCACTCCACTCTCTTTTGAACTTCATTCTGTCACCATAACTCATCCGGTACAACTAGTCATCAATGTTATCTATCACCCACCAGGTCCTCTGGGGGAGTTTTTGGAGGAGCTGGATGTCCTTCTTTCAAACATCCCTGAAACTGGTCCTCCACTGTTACTTCTGGGCGACTTCAACATTCAGACAGATAAGTCAGCTGCCTTTCTTCACCTTCTCTCTTCTTTTGCCCTTTTACTCTCTCCTTCACCACCCACTCACAAAGCTGGCAACCACCTAGATCTCATATTCACCAGAAACTGCTCTACATCCAACCTCACTGTTACCCCACTCCATACCTCAGACCACTTCATCATCTCTTACTCTCTCCCTCTCTCCCACTCTCCCGAGCTCACAACCATATCTCAAGAGACACCATACGTGTCCCTCTTCTCTGGCGGCATGTACTCTATCTACCCTCCGTCCATCAGACTCTTTCTTACTCATGCCTCTTAACGCTGCCACAGACACTCTCCTCTCTACTCTATCCTCCTCTCTTGACTCTCTCTGCCCTCTTACGTCACAACAGGCTCGCAAGTCCTCCCCAGTGCCGTGGTTATCTGACTCAGTGCGTGCTGAAAGATCAACCATACGGGCAGCGGAAAGGAAATCTAAACACCCAGATGATCTGCTTACCTATCAGTCTCTTCTTTCCTCCTTCACTGCCTCTATTTCTGCGGCAAAAAGCTCTTTTTATCAATCCAAAATGTAATCCTCTGTCTAAAACCCCCCAAAACTTTTTTCCATCTTCTCTAACCTCCTACATTCCTCCAGTCCACCTCCTCCCTCCTCCCTCCTACCAACCCACTTTGTAAACTACTTTGTAAAAAAGATAGATGACATACGCTCTTCCTTCTCCACCACACCTCCTAAAATCACCTTACCATCCATCACATCCAGTACTCTTTCACCCCTCTATCTCGAAATCAAATTCTTACTTTGATTACCTCTGCCCGCCCAACCACCTGCCCCCTGGATCTTATCCCTTCTCACCTCCTCCAGTCCATTGCTCCTGACCTGCTTCCTTTCCTAGCTCATCTCATTCCCCAATGCCCTCAAGGAGGCAAGAGTGACCCCACTACTCAAAAAACCAACACTCGACTCCTCTGATGTAAATAACTATAGACCTGTCTCCCTTCTTCCATTTCTATCTAAAACTCTTGAGCGTGCCATTCATAATCAACTCTCTACCTATCTCCACCAGAACAACCTTCTTGATCCCCACCAGTCTGGCTTCAAGGCTGGTCACTTAACAGAAACTGCCCTCCCTGCTGTCACTGAGCAGCTTCACATCGCTAGAACAACCTCTCTCTCTTCCATCATCATCCTTCTGGACCTTTTTGCTGCCTTTGACACAGTGAACCACCAGATACTCATTTCGACACTCCAGAATCTGGGTGTCTCAGGCTCTGCGCTCTCATTGCTCACATCTTACCTGGCAGACCGAACCTACCGGGTAACTTGGAGAGGATCTAGCTCAGAGCCTTGCCCACTCAAAACTGGGGTTCCCCAGGGATCAGTTCTGGGTCCCCTCTTCTTTTTCTCTGTACACCAACTCTCTCGGGCCTGTCATTCAGTCGCACGGCTTTTCTTATCACTGCTACGCGGATGACACCCAACTAATTCTCTCCTTTCCTGAGTCTGAAACTCAAGTAGCAGCACGTATCTCGGCCTGTCTGACTGACATCTCTTCTTGCATGTCCGCACATCATCTGAAACTCAATCTTGACAAGACTGAGCTCCTTTTCCTTCTAGGGAAAGTCTCTCCTACCCAAGACCTGACTATAACAATTGACAACTCTGTGGTAGTCCTCGCCCAGACTGCTAGAAACCTGGGTGTGACACTTGATGACCAACTCTCCTTCACTGCCAACATTGCTGCAACCACGCGATCATGTAGATACATGCTGCATAACATCAGAAGGATACTTCCCCTTCTAACACAGGAGGTGGCTCAGGTTCTGGTTCAGGCTCTAGTCATCTCACGTCTAGACTACTGCAACTCCCTCCTGATTGGCCTACCTGCATGTGCCATCCGACCCCTGCAGCTCATTCAGAACGCAGCAGCTCGACTTGTCTTCAACCTCCCCAAGTGCTCTCACACTACACCACTCCTCCGCTCTCTTCACTGGCTACCAATTGCTGCCCGCATCCGCTTCAAGACACTAGTACTTACATACAGTACACTAGTACTCTCATACACTACACTAGTACTCTCATACAGTACACTAGTACTTACATACAGGGCCACGAACGGATCAGCCCCAGCTTACATCCAGGACATGGTCAAACCATATACCCCAACCCGCTCACTCCGCTCTGCATCAGCCAAACTGCTTGCTGCCCCCTCACAGCGAGGGAGAACTAATCACTCAACCAAATCCAGACTGTTCACTGTCCTGGCTCCTAAATGGTGGAACGAGCTCCCCATCGACATCAGGATGGCTGAAAGCCTACACATCTTCCGCCGAAGGCTAAAAACACATCTCTTCCGACTACACCTCGGATAAAATATAAAAAAAAAAAAAAAAACTGCACTTTTATACGTTTCTTTGTAGCTTTGCTTATTTAAAGCTAATGTACTTGCACTTACTACTTGTTGTCTAGAGTTTGGACCTTCTCAGTTGAATGCACTTAATTGTAAGTCCTGATTATTTATATGGAGCCTGGTGGAGATATGCTGGCTCTGTACACGCTAAAAGTCCTGATTATTTACATGGATTCTGGTGGAAATATGCTGGCTCTATACACGCTAAAAGTCCTGATCATTTACATGGAGTCTGGTGGGTTTGGTGATGGTGATTTTGGGGCTGTTCCATGTTAAACTAAAAGGATCTTACTCTTTAACCAAAAGGTCTATCTCTGTAGGGATCCATCCCATAATGTTGTCAGACACTTAGAATAATAATCTGAGTCTGTCAGCCACTTACACACAGGAAAATCCAGCTTGAAAACAAACTAAATTACCATTTAAATGAACTCATATTATTAATTGAAATGTGACTTGGAGTGAGCTGTCCAGATGATCCACTTACCCATCACAATGAACACAAACAGACTCCACTGCATCTTCACCCTGTTAGATGATAATAAACACAGTTATTTTTGGCAGACAGAAGAACAGCCCGTCTTTATGTTTTAGGGATGCAGTGTATGACCCAATCACTCAGGTTGCAAATCAAAGATTGGGTTATATACTGTATCCCTAAACATAAAAGGCTGTTCTTCTGTCCGTTTCGCCCCCCCTCCCGACGGCTTATCTCACTCCGCCAACATTTGAATATAATTTTCATATTATTTATTTTAACACAAATTCAAAAAGTCCAACAGGAAGCACATGAATGCAAATGTCACAGTTCAAGGTGTTACACTGTTGACTTGTTTAACTTTTTTGTAACTTCAATAAATGTTAAAATGCAGATAAGCAACAAAAATATAAAAAAAAAACTGTCAAAAACTTTAAAAAAAACGTTGATAAAAGCGACAAAACTAAAAAAAAATCTACAAAAAGTGTCGGAAGCTAAAAAAAAAAATGCAGAATTTTTTTGAAAAACGTGCCAGTATTGCTTTAGCCGGGGGGACAACACAAGCATTAAAATGTGAAATCAAACAGCCGAGTTTATAACTTATCAAAAAAGTTTCTACATCAGAAATTTTCTTTTAACCAAATTGTCAAAAAATAATGTGGATGGTTCTATATATGACGCTCTTCACAAGTTACATAAAAGATCAGCTGAGTACTTTCATTGAATTTGGGTGTTTTATTCAATTTTATAGCATTTGGAAAGAAAAAATGATAAATAAATAACTTTAAAAAGAGTGACAAAAATGTCGGAAAAAACAACAAAACATAAAAAAAGAAAGCGCAGGAAAAATGTGCCAAAAACATCGGTAAGAAGTGACAAAAAAAACGTATAAAAAACTTTGGTGAAAAGCAACAGAAGTGTCCAAAAAGACGACCAAGACGTGAGTTAAATAGTACATTTTGACCCAGAAAAATAAAAAGTAGCACTGTTGATGAGGACGACAACAGAAACGTTAAAATGTGAAATCAAACAGCCGAGTTTATAACTTATATTTCATTTATTTTTATTTATTTATTTGATAGGGACAATGCTCATTGATCAACAGACAAATTACTTGCTGTAAACAAGCCAGAGTTAGCTACAAATGCTAGTTTCCAACTTATATAGTTTATGACTTACATCTTGTGAATGTCCAACAGCTTCACTCTGCTCTGATGGTTCTCCCTTTCTGTGCTCTCAACACTTTATTAATCCTCTTCATACACTCTGGTGTCACTTTGAATATTAAAATATCAAAATGTCAGATCTGTATCATGGCCTGGTAACTTCCCCCTGTTACCTTCATGTAAACATGTTTTTGGTATTCCTTATTTAGTAACATAGAGCGGGAGAAAGCATGGACAAACTTTATCCATAACAAGATTAAGGACGTCTCTTTCAAGGTTTTATTACACAAACTTGTGTTACAAAGATATAGGGCCCTATATTGCACCCAGCACAATTGACTTGAGCAAGGCCCTTAAAGGTAACTTTCAGGATTATTTTTCATGATTACTTACTGACTTTTGGAAAAGATGTTGCATTTATTAAAGTTACAACACACACACACACACAGACACACACACACAGAGACAAACACACAAGTCAACAGTGTAACACCTTAAAATGTGACATTAGCATTCATATGTTTCCTGTTGGGGATTTTTTGAATTTGAGTTAAAGGAAATAATATGAAAATTATATGAATATCTTGGTGGAGTGAGGGGGAAACAGACAGAAGAACAGTCTGTCTTTATGTTTAGGGATACAGTGTATCACCCAGTCCCTCAGGATGCAAATCAAAGATTTAACTATTCATCACATTCAGCTGCATCGTAAAGGGAAACGTTTGGGGTTTTTTTTCAACCAGGACTCTATGTTCCCATGTGTTTGTGTCTCAGTGACTGATGGGAACAACTATCTTTAAAAATGGTCCAAAGAAAGAACCAAGCTGTAATGTAACCCTACAGGACAGATGTTCAGCAGCAGTTAGAGTCCACTAAAAGGTCTGTTTTAGCTGATTGACACACAAACACACACACACACACACACACAGACACAGACACACACAAACACACACACACAAACAGACACACATGCACACACAGACACACAGACACACATGCACATACACACACACACACACACACACACACACACACACACACACAGACATAAAACTGTTAATAC
The DNA here is from genome assembly GCF_010015445.1 of Perca fluviatilis. Classification (NCBI taxonomy): domain Eukaryota; kingdom Metazoa; phylum Chordata; class Actinopteri; order Perciformes; family Percidae; genus Perca; species Perca fluviatilis. The sequence goes on from NC_053120.1 coordinate 2,524,910, forward strand.
TCCACCAGTACTGTATACGCGCCACTCACCAACTTATTACCACTGTACTGTTACTCTTGTTTTTGGAATTCATGGTCAATAAACCTCTTTTAAAGGAAATTATACCACATTATTTAGTCAAAAAAGCAGAAATTATGAATTATTTTGACTAATATTAGAGTAATGTATGTTGATGGATAATCATAGACTGGTGTATCAAAGTTTAGTCCGAATACTGTTTAGAAACCATTTACATTGTTTTCAAATTCTTTAAAATTTAAGAAAACACACAAAATGTGATGAAAGTATAGTGATCATTAATTGTACTTGTGAAGACCGTTGGAGGGAACCATCCTTTTTGATAACGTGTCAATTTTGACCCAAAGGCAACAGGAGTGTTAAATATTGAGATATAAACATAAAGAGTTTGAAGGAGAACTGGAAACCTTATCAGTATATAAATCAGATTTTACATGCCGTATTACGTTGAATACAATCCCTCCTATGCAAATCCACAAAGACATTAAAATGTGAAATCAAACAGGCGAGTTTCTAACTTACATCTTTACAAACATTTAACCCTCCTGTGGAATTTGACCCATTTTCAAAAAGTGTCTATATCAGAAATGTGGGTTTTCTTTCAACCAAATTGCCAAAAATGAACATGGAGGGTTCCATTTAACTCTCTTCTGAAGTAAAATGAAGGATCAGTTCACTAATTTCATTGAATTTTGGGTATTTTATTCAATTTTATAGCATATTTCTGCTTTTTAAACAAAAGAAATTAGGTTTATTGACCCTGATTTCCCAGAATAAGTGTAAAACTCATTGTATAAGTTGTTAGTAGTGCCATTCAGTCAAACCAAGCGACAAAAAAGCAACACAAATATCAAAAAAGCATAAAAAACGTTGAAAATAAATTCAATAAAAAGTGCAGGAAGTTGGAAAAAAATGCAAAAGAAATGTTGAAAAAAGTGCTAACATTTCTTTATCCGTGAGGACAACACAGACATTAAAATGTGAAATCAAACAGCCGAGTTAATAACTTATATAACTTATATAGTTTATAACTTATATAACTTATATAGTTTATAACTTATATAACTTATATAGTTTATAACTTACATCTTGTGAATGTCCACAGCTTCTCTCTGCTCTGATGGTTCTCCCTTTCTGTGCTCACAACACTTTATTAATCCTCTTCATACACTCTGGCTGTCATTTGAATATTAAAATATCAACGTGTCAGATCTGTAGCATCAGGCCCTGATTGGCTAATCCGGAGCACCGGGAGAATCCCCAAAACTTCCCCCTGTTACCTTCATCTAAACATGTCTTTGGTATTCCTTTGAGTTTGACACACGTGATTTACATGAACATCCAGAAACTGCACGGCAAAAACAAAGACTGCTCTTATACTTGACTTCTGAGGAAGATATGTGCAGTCTAATTTGTTAGCGCCGGTCTGCAGTGAACCCAAAGAGAGCTGATGTGGCCCATTTGCATCCCTGTGGACCTCAGACCAGGTTTTGATCCCCTAACGCTGATAGAAAGGCCTGGATTAACCCTCGGCTTGTCTTACCATCCACCATGCAGGCTTTGGTTTGGTTTTTCTGGGTGAATATTTCTAATTAAAACTTTTTTTTGTGACGTTTTTGTCACTTTATGAAAAAAATAATTTCTCACTTTTTTCCAATGTTTTTGTCACTTTTTCTACCAATTTTTTTATCACAAATTTCCGATGTTATTGTCGATTGTTTTTGGCACCTTTTTTTTTGTTTTTTCCAACACTTTCTGTCTGCAGTGAACCCAAACAGAACTGATGTCTTACCATCCACCATGCAAGCGTTGGTTTGGTTTTTCTGGGTGAACATTTCTAATTAAAACTTTTTTTGGTGAAGTTTTTGTCACTTTTTGAAAAAAATAATTTCTCACTTTTTTCCGATGTTTTTGTCACTTTTTTGGATTTTTTTTCAAATTTATTTTGTCACAAATTTCTGATGTTATTGTCGATTTTTTTCCAACATTTTCTGTCACTTTTTTTCCAATGTTCTTTGATCATCATAGCCAGGGGTGCACATAACTGTGCACCATAGCAGATGGTGTCTGGTACTCACCCCATATGTAGCGTTGTGATGTGCTGCAACAGCAGCAATCGGCACAATGACTTGTTTCTCATACTTATTAATATTATTCCGTCCGTTTTTTGTCCCGCTAAGGCTCACAAAGTGTTGCCAACACGCGCACAGAAATGACATCATCACGTGTGTAACGCTCAGGAATGGTGTGCTATGACTTTTCTAAGAGATTTGCCACACGGTTTTCACGAAATCGACAAAAAACGGTGCAAAATTGTCCCATAATCTTGAATGGGAAATCGTTGGGAAATCGCTTAACATCGCTCAAAACAAGCCCCCTTTGGGACCATGCTGTATCGCCATACTTTAATGGAGAAAAAAGATTAAAAGTTTCTACCGAAGACAAGACTTTGGCCTTTATTGGGCTGAATGTGCATTCACATATCAAGCACGGTTTCTACGAAATCACAGTTTACGTATCGTCCTCATTTCAGACCGTTTCAGATTTTCCAATGTGTGTGTATGTGGCCGGAATGTTGAGAGTTAGAGTGGGAGTCAGAGTGGGCAGCTGCAGTACGATTCTCGGAAATTTTTCCAAACAAATTGCTCTCTACCCTACAGTTTTCACTCTTCATACATAATAGTTGGTCAAAATGTAGGAAATATTGTGGCGGTCGCAGACACGTGAGTATGGAATCCACTGGACGTAAACTTTTTGCTCTAGACACACCAACTGCCAATAGAAACAATGGCGTTACAGTACGATTTGCTGAAATTTCTTCCAAACAAATTGCTCTCTCCCATATAATTTTCACTCTACATTCATCATAGTTGGTCAAAATCTAGGAAATCTTGTCCCTGTCGCAGGCATGTGACTATGAAATCCACCGGACCTAAACTTTTTGTTATTTTGAAACCAACTGCCGATAGAAACTGTAACAAAAATGAAGCTGCAGTACTTCTTCAGACTGGTTGAGATTTTTCAATGTGTGTGTATGGGGCACAGAATGTTGAAAGCTAGAAGGTGAAACTGCATTATGATTCTCTGAAAGTTTTCCAAACAAATTACTCTTGCTCCTACAGTTTTCACTCTTCATACATCATTGTTGGTCAAAATGTAGGAAATTTTGTGACGGTCGCAGACATGTAACTACAGAATCCAACGGATGTAAAGCCATTTTGCCTCTTCCTCCCTGTATGACTTTCACCCCCCAGTTCCATCTTAACTTGCATGGGAAAACTAGAGATAGTTTTAGGGTGACCTTGTAGCCCCTATCTGTTCAGACAAACAGTGCTCACATTATGTTCCAGACTGGATGTCTCAGCAGTTAAGCAGAAACTGAGATAAACTGTCTTTCAATAATATGAGAATAAAAGTAGAAATAAAACATAAAAATATAAGGAACTAGAAAATTCCGGAAGAAATTTTGACAGTGTGCCTACTACTTTGTGCACATCCGAATAACACTAGCTAAGTAGATACATAGGTCACACTGTCACTGAGAGAGAGAGAGAGAGAGAGAGAGAGAGAATACGAATACGAGTCTGATGGATTTACGATGCTTAAAGTACTGATTATTTACATGGAGTCTGGTGGGTTTAGGATGCTTAAATAACTGATTATTAACATGGAGTCTGGTGGATTCAGGATGCTTAAAGTACTCATTATTTACATGGAGTCTGGTGGGTTTAGGATGCTTAAAGTACTGACTATTTACATGTAGTCTGGTGGGTTCAGGATGCTTGAAGTTCTGATTATTTACATGGAGTCTGGTGGGTTTAGCGACACAAGCCTCAGCAATTCAATATATATATAATTTGCTTACATTTTAAATACATACAGTGTTGTTTTAATGGTGAGGTGTTAATTGTCTTAACCTTTTAGAGATATACCTTTTTAAAACCTATTTAAGACCTTTCTGTTTACCAGAAACAGCTATGAAGTAGCTAGCGCTAAACCCACCAGACTCCATTTAAAAAACAGTACTTTTAGCTAGTATAGAGACAACATATTTTCACATATAAATCAGTAAACTATGTGTTTATTTCAACCAACACTAGAGTTGTGATGGTGGGAAAAGTGTAGAGGAGACCAAAAACGGCTTTTCCTAGTTTTATTTTGTTTCTGTCGACTTTTAATGTAGTGTGGTTTACGATGCTTAAAGTACTGATTATTTACATGGAGTCTGGTGGGTTTAGCGACACAAGCCTCAGCAATTCAATATATATATATATAATTTGCTTACATTTTAAATACATACAGTGTTGTTTTAATGGTGAAGTGTTAATTGTCTTAACCTTTTAGAGCTCTACCTTTTTAAAACCTATTTAAGACCTTTCTGTCTACCAGCAAAAGCTATGAAGTAGCTAGCGCTAAACACACCAGACTCCATTTAAAAAATAGTACTTTTAGCTAGAGAAGACCAACAACGACTTTTCATAGCTTTATTTGTTGTCTGTCAACTTTTAATGTAGTGTGTTTTACGATGCTTAAATGACTGTTTATTTACATGGAGTCTTGTGGGTTTAGCGACGATGTGTGTGTATGTGTGTATGTGTGTGTGTATGTATGTGTGTGTTTGTGTGTGTGTGTGTGTGTGTGTGTGTGTGTGTGTGAGTGAGTGTGTGTGTGTGTGTGTGTGTATGTGAGAGAGCATGTGTGTTTGTGTGTGTGTGTGTGTGTGTGTGTGAGAGAGAATGTGTGGTTGTGTGTGTGTGTGTGTGTGTGAGTGTGTGTGTTAAAGTACTACACTACCCATAATCCCTCTCTCTCCTTCTCTCTCTCCCTCTCTCTCTCCCTCCCTCCCTTCCTCCCTCCCTCCCTCCCTCCCTCCCTCCTTTCCTTCCTTCCTTCCTTGCTTCCTTCCTTCCTTCCCTTCCTTCCTTCCTTCCTTCCTTCCAGAAGTCTTCATGATCGGATGTGTGTGTGTCAGAACTTGTTGCTATGGTGATTTCGACAGTGTGGGAGTATGGAGGGGGAGACAGTGTCTTCCATGGGTCACACATATCCATGTAATGATAATTAATCCTCTTAAGTATGTTATGTAATTCAAAAACCATGGGTCCAAAAGGAAAAATGTTATGATCACCAGAGAGATAAAAGTCTGGCGAACCCATTGATGTGGTTTTTATGTTTGTGGTATGAAATATATGGGACACAGAGCAGGTAACAAACAGGGAACCATCTGCATCCTTAAGATACTTTTTTTCAGTTTCTATCGGCAGTTGGTAATTTGTTTGGAAAACTTTCAGAGAATCATAATGCAGCTTCACCTTCTAGCTTTCAACATTCTGTGCCCCATACACACACATTGGAAAATCTCAACCGGTCTGAAGAAGTACTGCAGCTTCATTTTTGTTACAGTTTCTATCGGCAGTTGGTTTCAAAATAACAAAAAGTTTAGGTCCGGTGGATTTCATAGTCACATGCCTGCGACCGGGAAAAGATTTCCTACATTTTGACCAACTATGATGAATGTAGAGTGAAAATTGTACGGGAGAGAGTCTATGGGACAATTTTGCGCTGTTTTTTGTCAATTTCGTGAAAACCGTGTGGCAAATCTCTTAGAAAGGTCATAGCACACCCTTCCTGAGAGTTACACACGTGATGATGTCATGTGTGTGCATGTGTTGGCAACGCTTTGTGAGCCTTAGCGGGACAAAAAACGGACGGAATAATATTAATAAGTATGAGAAGCAATAGTCATTGTGCCGATTGCTGCTATTGCAGCACATAGGCACACTGAATAATATAATAATATAATATATAATATATAATAATAATAATAATAATAATAATAATAATAATAATAATAATATAGACAGCAGGAGCACTTAAAGAAAGACATTTCAGATAATATCAGATATTAAGATAGTTTTCTTATTGGATACCAAATTAAGAGATTCAAAGTACTTGTTGCTTTTCAATGTTAACGTTGCATAATGACGTCACTTCATAACGTTGCCATGGCAATAGGGGAAAATGGCTGCTCTTATGTGAAGTAAACGCAACATTTTTTCAACTTTCTGCTAAGATATATTATGCGACTTTTTTGCAACGAAAATGCGGGGATTATGAATTCATGCATGCACCGCATATTTTCATATTTTGCGCGGAAATCAGCAATTTATGCGGGTAAAGTGCGGCGTATTTGAAAAAATGCGTCGCATGAATATGCATACTTTAGCTGATTATGCAATTGGATAATCGCGTTTTTCTGGAGGGACTGAGTAAAGGAACATCCTCCGAATAGGAAGACATGGGACGTGCGTGTTTAACTTTATGGAAGGCGAGGAGAAGAATATTAAACGGAGCTCGCCGCTGTTCTTCATTCGGCTCGTCTCGCCATCTGGCAAGTGGGCGACTGGACATTTCTTCTCGGCTAGCTTGTTGATTAGCAATGGCTTGCCCCACATTCGTATGCTCCTTGTTGCTCTTTTCATGTTTGTCAAATAAAGGCTGGTTGAAATTCTTTGAGCCTTTTATAAAACGCACCTGTTTTCTCTGCTAGATGTGGATTTGAGCAGCAAATCTTGCACCGCATTTCAGTAGCGCTCATCGTTAGCTTCGAGCCACTGCACATCTTGGAGCCACTTTTCCGAAAAAAAGTCTTTTCTCCGGCTCTGGCTCCAGGTGGCGTTTCTTTGTAGGTGGTGAAACGCCAAAAGAAGCTGCTTAATGTCTTTTGCTTTTTGGACATCTCTGACAGTAGTTGACGAGCAACATGTCATGTGTAAGGTTAGATGAGAATATCGGGCAAGTACGCAAAGGCGCGTAGTAACAATAGACAGTATATAATGGACCAAGAGATCCCGTGTCTCTGGACGGAGACCAGCGAAGGATATTATAAGCACTTTTCCGGTGATCTCTTGCTTTACTGAGCAGCCTCCAACTGAGAGACAAAGTAGATGTGACGTGAGCAACCTGTCTGAAAGTTGGAAGTCTTCTGGTAGCTGTGCCAAGAGAAATCTCAATCATTCCCAATCTTACAGAGACGGAGAGCGTAGGTATATGTAAGGAGATAACATAGGCACAGGCTAATTACTGATCACTAACATGCTAGTTAACATTAGTAATTAAACCTAAACAGCTAATGGAAGTCGAAACTGCCTGTGAGCTTCTCCTGTACTATACGGTAATTCCTCTACTGTGTGACAGTAAGTCTCGTGGTTATGACCCAATCGTTAGCCTATTGTTCTAAAAGCTTCTGCTACGGAGCCATAACATGAGGTACAAGGTAATGGAGCCTTTTATACATTGTCGTGTTTCTTTAGAAATAAACAACGGACAAATAGAGTCTTTAAACTCTTCAGATGTAAAGTTATTCGCTGTCAAGTGACGTCAAAATGAATGGGAGTCAATGGGATGCTAACAAGAGGTGATGGCTTGTTAGCATCAAAATGGCGCCACAGGAGGTTCCAGTTCTGAAGCAAAGCTTCAGAAGCGAAGCTTACCCCCCTTGGTTGTAACTCAAGTGGCATTCCTGATTTTTGTCGCGCATTCGTACCTGCGTACCAGTTATGTGCACCCCTCATCATAGCTATAAAATTTAATAAAACACCCAAATTCAATGAAAGTAGTGAACTGATCATTTATTTAACTTGTAAAGAGTAATGGTTGTATTCAACCATCCACCTTATTTATTTTGACAATTTCATTGAAAGAAATGTTAATTACTGATATCGAAACTTTTTGAAAACAGGTCAGATGTGACCTGAGGACATCAGGAGGGCTTTTATTTTGAAAAAGTCAAATATCTTTAGCTGTGTTGGAAGCTGTTCCCTCATTCCTCCCTCACCATTCCCTATATAGTGTTTATTAAATAGTGTGTGCGTGTGTTTGTGTGGGTAGGTGTGTGTGTGTGTGTTTGTAGGTGTGTGTGTGTGTGTAGGTGTGTGTAGGTGAGTGTGTGTTTGTAGTTGTGTGTTTGAAGGTGTGTGTGTGTGTGTAGGTGTGTTTCTGTGTGTGTTTCTGTGTGGGCGTTTCTGTGTGTGTCTGTTTGTGTGTGTGTGTGTTTCTGTTTGTGTGTGTGTGTTTCTGTGTGTGTGTTTCTGTGTGTTTCTGTGTGTGTCTGTTTGTAGGTGTGTGTGTCTGTTTGTGTGTGTTTCTGTGTTTCTGTGTGTGTGTGTTTGTGTGTGTGTTTCTGTGTGTGTGTGTCTGTTTGTAGGTTTGTGTGTGTGTGTTTCTGTGTTTGTGTGTCTGTTTGTAGGTGTGTGTGTGTGTGTGTGTTTGTGTGTGTGTGTGTCTGTTTGTAGGTGTGTGTGTATGTGTGTGTTTGTGTTATTCAAACCCACGTCCAACAGGTGAATATTTGATATGTAAAAGATTAACAGAAGATTTCTGTGTTCTAATAAAAACGACCAGTGGGACTTGAAAGGTTATTTGGGCTTTTATTCAAACTCAAAACATGCTTTAGGAAACCCAGCAGGGTCAAGTGTTAAATCCCAAACCTGGTTTTAATGCATGAACAGCCCCCCCTGGATGTAGAAACATGGTCCTTCTGTCTCTGACCCCCCCGAACACACATGGAGGAGTGGTGGGACAACTACAGAGAATATGCTTTGTCTTTTATATTCGACTTCTTCTCCACCTATCACTACTTACACGGCAACACAGTTAAGCAGATATTAACACGTTTATAAAGACTTGACTCGAAGGTACCAGAAGGGCTCGAAGGACTCGAAGGACCAGAAGGACCAGAAGCCTGACCTTTGCTGAATCAAATCTTTTTAGTTTCTTGACAGCAAACAGTGCCTGAATCTAGTAGCAAACAACAGGTGTGTGTGTTGGTAGTTTGTGTGTGTAGGTGTGTGTGTTTATGTGTGGTGTGTGTGTAGGTGTGTGTCTGTGTGTGTGTGTGTGTGTTTCTGTGTATGTCTGTGTGTGTGTGTGTGTGTGTGTATGTCTGTGTGTGTGTGTGTGTGTATGTCTCTGTGTGTGTCTGTGTGTATGTCTGTCTGTGTCTGTGTATTTCTGTCTGTGTGTGTGTGTCTTTGTGTGTGTATATCTGTCTGTGTGTGTATGTGTGTGTGTGTGTGTGTGTCTGTGTATGTCTGTCTGTGTGTGTGTGTGTCTTTGTCTGTGTATGTCTGTCTGTGTGTGTATGTGTGAGTGTGTGTGTGTCTGTATGTCGGTGTATGTCTGTCTGTGTGTGTGTATGTCTGTCTGTGTGTGTGTGTGTGTATGTCTGTGTGTGTGTCTGTGTATGTCTGTCTGTGTGTGTGTGTGTCTGTCTGTGTGTGTGTATGTCTGTGTGTGTGTCTGTGTATGTCTGTCTGTGTGTGTGTGTGTGTGTGTCTGTCTGTGTGTGTGTGTGTCTGTGTGTGTCTGTATGTCTGTGTATGTCTGTCTGTGTGTGTCTGTGTATGTGTCTGTGTGTATGTCTGTCTGTGTCTGTGTATTTCTGTCTGTGTGTGTTTATGTGTGTGTGTGTGTGTGTGTGTGTGTCTGTGTGTGTGTGCGCCTGTCTGTGTGTGTATGTCTGTGTGTGTGTACAGTGAATATATCGGCATGCTGTCAGGGAGCAACACAGAGATTATTTTGCCCTACCAGGAAGCGTTGAAGATTTCGTATATCTGCATGTTATTTACAACACTGATGAAGACACAGGAGAGAGTGACGTTACCCAGAATCAGCTGATAGTTTGTGACATGTTGTGCAGCGGTGATGACAGAGTCCAGTAGGTGTCGGGTGAGAGGTTGTGATAAATTATATCCTCAAATTAATAATTTAAAAGCTCTGAATACTTGTTTAACTCCCACAAGTAGAGTTGGGCGACAAGAGGAAATCTACCATATGGAATTATATGTGTGTAGGTGTGTGTGTGTTTGTAGGTGTGTCTGTGTGTGTGTGTGTGTAGCTGTGTGCGTGTGTATGTTTGAAGATGTGTGTGTGTGTGTATATATGTGTAGGTGTGTGTGTGTGTGTGTGTGTGTAGCTGTGTGTTTACATTTGAAGATGTGTTTTTGTAGAGGTGTGTGTGTGTGTATGTGTAGGTGTGTGTGTTTGTAGGTGTGTGTGTTTGTGCGTGTGTAGCTGTTTGTAGCTGTTTGCGTGAGTGTGTGTGTGTAACTGTGTGTGTGTAGCTGTTTGTAGCTGTGTGTGTGAGTGTGTGTGTGTATGTTTGTAGTTGTGTGTGTAGGGGTGTGTGTGTGTGTTTGTATGTGTGTCTGTGTTTGAAGGTGTGTGCGTGTAGCTGTGTGTGTGTTTGTTTGTAGATGTGTGTGTGTACCTGTTTGTAGCTGTGTGTGTGTGTGTATGTTTGTAGTTGTGTGTGTGTGTGTGTGTGTGTGTGTGTATGTTTGTAGTTGTGTGTGTTTGTAGATGTGTGTGTGTCTGTGTTTGAAGGTGTGTGTGTAGATGTGTGTGTGTGTATGTGTATGTGTGTGTAAATGTAACCCCGACTCTACTGGGCTCTGTTTGTAACAGGAAAGGCTAACAGTGTAATGCGAGTTGAGTGTTGAGGCCAAGGCCCAATGCGTTGATGTACTGTATGTAAAACATATTTTACATGTCAGTGTATTTGCGTACTTTGTGAGAGTTTGCAACAGTCCCCCCCACAGTTTTGTACCTTTTCAGGTAAAAGTTCCAGCTGAGTAATCCTTCAAAAGTTTGCATAATATTGTTCTTTTATCGATTCTGTCCAGGAGACCGATGGTGATTCATGTGCTGAAATCAAGTTCATTGTCTTTTGCTTGCTTTATGTTTTCACTACATTTCTACCAGCCAATGATTATTCTACAAATACAAAAGAAAAGTACAAAAAGATGCTCTTCCGTTTCATGTGAGATTTTCTCCGAAATGCATCTCTGAAAAGTTATTGACGGTCTGTTCACGTCAGACCTGTCTCAATGCATACATCCAACTCTTTTATGAATGGTAGATGGAAGCTATGATCAGTTGTTCAGAGAGAAAAACTTGAATGCAAATGTCTGAATTGGGTAAAGTAAAGGGTCAATATCCGAGGTATAGGGGCCAGCACACTCGCGAGTCTGTCCACCTGAGTACTGAGTCTCATTCAGGAACACAGTAAAGTCGTCCAGTAATCCTCTCTACTTTTTAAGACTCACTTCACTTTTCCCCTGACTTTTCATTGATTGGGGCTGCTTGGCTCTGTGTGTCTTGCGTGCAGCAGGAAATGGGGCTTGGGGTGTAATTAAATGGGGTGATTCGGGCGGCCTTGCTGGGGGATCCTTGGCGGAAATGGACAGCTCCGCCCACATGGCTGTCGGACGTTCCTGTGGAGACGTTGCTGTGGCCCCTCAGGGAAACGTCTGAATCTCCGTCCTGGATGTTACTCCCAGAGGGGACACTAATCTTTCTGAGTAGCGCCAATCGGGCCACTTCGTCTGAGATCACTCGAGCCGTTTCCACTGCCGGAGAGGTGCTCGAGTTGGTCTTGTTGTTGGAAAATTCTTCTGTCTGGACGGTCGCATCGCTTGTCTTGCGAGATGCGAGTAGAATGGTTGGCAGTTTTCCTGGAAGAGCTGGCGGCTTTGGCCTTTCCCCGTCAGGAGAAGGCGCCAGAGGTAATGCATTGGCTGGCAGAGTGCTTTTCAGGATCTGAGGTACATCTTCATCCCTGATCCTCCTCCAGGTGACTCTGTCGTTCAGCCGGGATGCAGATCTCTGCCCTTTCTTCTTCGTGTCATCCTCGCTCTTGGCTCTGCCGCTCGAATCGGATGATGACGAGCGGAGGGAAGAACGGCTGGTCACTCTGCTCAGTATGTTTATGCTCGGTGACGAGGCGTGACGTTTAAAGGTATCTTTGTCTTCTTGCTGCCTGGCTGCGGACACTCTTCCAGGCCCCTTTTGCTGAGCCACCCTGCAGGGGCTTTCAGAGCTAGTTCTCCTGGCTGAGCGTCTTGCAGATAGGTCACGTTCACTGGAGGTCGCTCTAGAGAGGGTTGTACTCTGCTTCTGAAGGCCACGCTCTGGCTTCTGGACTTGCTGTTCTTGTCTTGGATCTTTTACTTGCACCCTTCTCTGGGCTTGCGCAGCCTTGAGTTCCTGACAGCGTGACGAGCAAAGGAAGACAGCCGAAGCTCCAGGAACTGCTCTGCGGGGGGATCCATTCTGAGATCGAGGCATGTTGCGTGCAGAGCCGTCACGCCTTAAAGCAGTCTGTGATTCCTTAATGAAAGTCAACTGTCTCAGGAATCCATTGCGCTCAGACTCGCAGCCGCTTGAATGGACAGAAGACATCCTGACCATTTCAAATCGATTGGCAGGGGGGACCCTTTTTCCGTTGACCTGATTGGTTTGTCTTCCGCTTGTTTGGTTAGTTACCAGAGGTGACAGAGCTCTGGGCCTTACTGCACTTTGCATAAAAGGGATACGGACGGGTGACTTTTGAGTTTTGGGTGGTGGGGATTTTTGATTTTGATTCACAACAGGAGAGCGTCCCCTTCTTTCAGGGGGGCTGCTAGCTGGGGAGGCATTCTTTTTCTGGATGGATTTATTTGTCTGAACCGGGGATGTTATCTTCTTCTGCGACTGTTTGGATGGTGTAGAGCTTTGCGATGATCCAGAGGAGGAACTTTTTGGTATCCTTGGAGGCGGAGTAGAGCTCCTCTTTGGCAAAGACAGTTCAATGTCCTGGGGGTAACCTAATCGGTGAAGGCTCTTGGATCTGTGCTGAGCAAGATTCGGGTTCTTTGGAGCATCTGTCTTGGTTGGTACTTTTCTGGGAGGAGGTATTTGTGATGGAGCCGCCTCTTTTATCGGTGTATAGATCACTGTCCTGCCTCGGAAAACCACTGGTAAGTTCGGAACTGGCTTGCGCTGTGCGAAGTCTAGAGGTTTATTCGCCTTTTTGTCTTTAGCAAATTTCCTTTCTTTGGGTGTGAAGCTGGATGTTGACATGAATGACAGGACTGATTCAGTCTCTTCAGAGGATGGGTCCTGAGACTTTGATGCCTGCAGCCCAGTGACTACACAATTAGCACCTTCTTGTATGGCTCTCCATTCAATACTATTGAGGTCTGAATCTTTATCCCATGCCGTGTCATCACTATCCATTTCCTCATCCATGTTCCACCCATCAGAGGCCTTTTGTTTTTGAATATTTTCTGCCTTCCTCTTCCTGGCAGCAAGCTTCCTTCTCTGCTTGGGCATGGCAGATGTAATGCATTTCTGAAGGAGGTCATCCTCCGAATCCATGCTGACGGAGCTTGGCGAGCTCGGCTCTTCGTATTGGCTGTGAATGTTCATAGGCTTCGTTTGTTTCATCATATTCAGTGTTTTGTTGTGTCTGTTTTTGTACCATATTTGCTGGGCTTTTGATTTATGATCCTCAAACTCAGCATCACTCAGCGAACTAAGCGAGGAGCTCAGTGAGTAACATGCCAGGGATTCATCCTTAATCAGATTCTGTTTTATCCTGTGAAATCCTCTGGGCATCGCTTGGGAATTATCAATCCTGCCAATATTCGTCATGCTCCGGGAAAGGGTATTTCTACTTGCCTCTCTGGTCTGTTTTCTACTTGTTCGTTTCATTGCGTCATTTTCTTCATCGTAGAAGCTGTTACTGTCCTCTGAAGAATGAGTCATTTGTCGGAAGATTGTTTTTCCTTTTTGTGATACCATATTAAGGTTACCGTCTTTGTTCTGCTTAATGACCGGCAGTTCTAGTTTCCTGACTGGGCCTTGACCTTGCCTCTTCTTTTGTTGGTTAGGAGACTGATCACGATTTCTTTGGTTTGCCACCCTATCGGCTACCTCTTTGCTCTGCATTAGCACCCTCTGTGTGGGAACTATATGTTTGGTTGCTCGGTTAATTTGTATCTCAGGTGGATAGTTCATCTTGTTGGGTTTATGGAAGTGTGAGAATATCCTCAAGTCTTCTATCCTCTTTGCCTCGTCGTCGAGCAATTCCTGTTTGTTCATACCTTTGGCTGTGCAGTCCTTAGCCCCCCTGTCCTTCACAGGATACTGAAGTGTCTCGTCACTAAGCGATGTTGTGCTGGAGAAGTTTACTGGTGTACCTTCCGCAGAATCTGTCAACGACGAATCATCCAATTTGAAGTCCCTTTGCGGGATGACAATTCTTCTCCCAGGACACATTTGGGTTTTGCCATTGGGGAGCATCATGTATACGGGAAGATGTATCGGCTTTCGGATCTGGGAATTGAGAAGGTGAGGAGGGATGGTGGTCATCAGCGAAGGTCTTACTTTTCTGAACTTGGATGGCATTGCTGAGTTGATGCATTCCTTTAAGATTTCTATGTCATCGTCTGAATTGCCTTCACTATATCTCTCTGCGTGGTCAAATCCTTGCTCATCCTCGACAGGGAAAGGAAGATTTTTGTCATTTTGCTGAAGTAGCGGGGTCAATTTCAGCTCCACATCTTTTTGTATGTAGTGTTCGTGAAGAGGCAGAGCACTTAAGCTTGAAGCACAAGAGAAGTTTTCGGTGGGCTTTTCCACAGTGAAGTAGATCATGGTGTCCAGGTCAGGAGGAAAGTTAAACCTCTCTTTGCAGTCGGCTATCTCCATGAACTTTCGCAGACTGCTTTCCCATTGGCCTGCTATTCCTGTGGGCTGTGTTTCCGGTCCATTTGGCTCAACGCAACATGGAGTTTTACTTCGACTAGGAGGCATGGTTTGCCCTGGGCTGTCGGGAAGATCACTAGGGCTTATGGTTCCATCAATCATCTCACTGCATGGATCACTTTGGATTGAACTTGCAATAGAGGGAGACTCAAAGCTGCCCAGTGAACTGACTGAGCTACAGCGACTCATTACCAGGGGTGTCTCGTGGATGTAGTTCTCAGATGAACTGGATGGAGATCGGTCTTCAAGTATGGCTGGCGACGCTCCTCTTAGGAACACCTTTTCCTTTTTGGCAGGACAGGGAATCTGGACGAGATTGGTCTCTTTGCTGGGGAAGGTTTTTGAGTCAGTCATCAGCAGCTGACTGTCACTCAGATCCTCCAAGGTTTCATCCTCCTCAGCTCTCTTCACCACTTCTCCATCCTCCACTTCTATGATTTCTAATGACGAGTCACTCTCCAGCTCATTTTCACTTTGTTCATCCAACGCTTCGTCTCCAGAAGAGAGGGAGGACAGTGAACTGCAGCGGGAGAAGCAAATCGGGGTGTTCTCCACGGAGTATTTCTGGACCGTCTCCATCGGCCCGATGGTTGGGCTTCTGGCGGATAACATTGGAGTAAACTTTGTCATACTACCCCCTGTCATCACAGTAGGTACCCATGCTTGTCTCCTCATTGCTTGGGCAGCCTGGACATTGATGGTCGTCTTTGCTACACCAAATTTGGCCACGCTCTGAATGAGCGGGACCTGTTGATAAGACGGAGACAGTTTAATTGAAGTCATGCTGACGTCAGAGGAGACTTTAGTGGATACACTGACAGGTGTTTGTGCAGGTTGATCCTGGTTCTTTTCTGCATCCATGCTGCTGAGCTCTAGAGCTGTCACATCATTGTTTTCCACAGAATCTCTTTCCGGGATATGTTGCTGGTTAGTCTCATTCAGGACAGCAGTTCCTACATTAAGGTAATCTTGATGAGCCACCTTAAGATCAAGCTGGTTGGGTCGTTTTTGCATCAATAGAGCTTTTGGAGCAGGTCGCATTTGGTCTTTGCTGCCGCAGTATCCATCACTGGTGCTTCCACTGTTTAGGCTGTCTGTTGATACACTTGTATGGGCAGTTTTGAGGCGCAAGAGTGCGTGGGCTCTATTGAGGCGTTCCCTGTGGGCCAAGCTGCTTGTCTCAGAGAGACGGCAGGGGGAGCATGATTTTGCGCGGGCTTCATTGAGTTCATCCAATCCGTAAGGCCAGTCTGCCAAATGGTCTTCAGAGCTGAGGCTGAAACTGTCCTCGGAGGAAGTGTGCATTGTGATGTCCTCCACTAACCTGTCGATCTTGGCAACCGTGTTGGTGATCTTCTTAGCTAGCTTCTCTGCAGCAGCAGATACATCGTCAGGAGGTGCGTGTCTCTTCTCGACCACCTGGGGCATGTCCACGTCTCTCTCAGGTTCACTGTCCCTCTTACGTGGCTGGTTGTTCAGGAAGTTAGAGTTGGTAAGGAACATGGACAGCATAGAGAAGCTCCCAGTGTCCAGGCTACTGGAGACGTTAGGGGCCTCATCATCATCGAAACAACCAGAATCAGATGCGTAATCCTTTGCCAGGCTCTCAATGTGCCGTAGCGGCTTGTTGATGGTCAGGTGCTTGGGGCTCTGTTTCTCAAGCGTATCAAAAGTCTCCGCTAGGTGTTTGGCATCCAGCTCCGCCTCCAGAGCCTTCTGTTTCCTCATGTAGAGCGAGGGCATGCAGGAGCCAGGGGATACGACTGCAGTATCCTTATATTTCAGGGGTCGATTAGTGAGTAGGTTCCTTAAAGCTGCGGCGCTGCCCATGGCTATCATCTTGTGCTTGGAGTGGATAAGGTTGCGCAGCATGCTAACCGCCCCGAGGTCCCACAGCAGCTCCTGGTCTTTGGGACTTCGGGCAGAAAGGTTCCAGAGGGTCCCGCAAGCGTTGCTCACTATGGTCAGACTGTGGGAGCGCAGGTGCTGCAGCAGAGTATGGAGACAGTTGTGGTCCCTGAGGATTTGCCTGTGAAGTAAGAAAGCAAAAGACATTTTAATACATCTCTTAAGGCGAGTGGTGGAATAAGTATTCAGATCATTTACTTAAAGGTACACCGTGTAGGAATTTCTCCCATCTAGCGGTGAAATTGTATTTTGCATTCAAACGAATAGTGCTCTCAAATGCGTGTTACAACTACGGTAGCCGTTATGTACCAAGAAGCTATGACAACATGTCTTCCAATTTAAGCTTTTTTGGCGACGAGGATTCCTTCTGCCATGGCTCAGCATCAGTAAGATCCTCCATTATGAATTAAAGGGCAGTTGCAGGCTTTCAAATTTCCTGGGGCAGTGACGAGCACCCTCTCGCTGATCTCCTTCTCCGTTTCTGCTGCAAGTTTCAGTCACGTGACGCTGGCTCTGAACGAAAACGCGTTGTGGATTAGCTAGACAGGTTGGCTAGTGCTCTATGTCGCTCTCAGCCATTATAGTTTTTAAAAATGGTTTATAACAACATGGAAGCCTCCTTGGACTTGCCCGTCCAATGTAAACACAGATAAGAAATTCTTAGCTTACGAGGATAAGTCAGATCATTGGCAGGGGTCATTTTACACCAATGAGGACATATTTATGAATGAAGACATTGATTTTAGCTAATAAAATACTTAAAACACTACACAATGTACCTTTAAGTAAAAGTCTTGCATTGAAAATGCTACATTAGTCAGGGAAATGTACTTAAAGTATTAAAAGTAAAGAAAGTGGAAACAAAACAGTTCTGTCAATCAACTAATCATTTCAGCTGGACTTGTAGGCCTAAATGTTGTCGTAGTACTTATAATAAAACATCAGATTTTATAAACTACGTGTGTTTTTTTAAATCTTAATGTGTAAAGTAACTAAAGCTGTCAGAGGAATGTAGTGGAGTAGAAGTAGAAAGTGGCATGAAAAGAAAAGACTCAAATGTGTACTTAAGTACAGTACTTGAGTAAATGTAATTAGTTACATTCCACCACTGCTGCAGGCCTTTACACACTGGGGGTCATAAAGAAATGCATTTGAAAGCTCGCAAGTGGCTCTTGAGTTTGGTTTTCTGCGTCCAATGCTATTTATTTACAACATGACATCATGACTTTGCGTAGACATACACGCCCACTTTCTACAAGTGGCGTGTAATCGTGACTTTTTTTATAAATTTTTTTCGACATACTATATTATGACTTTTTATCGACATACTAAATAAATTCACACACAATCTCAAAGTAAGTCAAGGGAGGCCAAACGGCGTTGATAAACACGCTAAAAAGCGAGTATGTGTCTTTATAACACGGCCAAAATTTGGCATAAGAATTGGCGTGTCATACATGCGCAATTTCATGACATCAGTCTGTTATTTACTAATGCGAGTCAGTGTTTGAGTCTCAGAAACCAACCTGTAGTCTTCCCGCGTGGCGACCAGACTCGAGACGTTTCGGAGGATTCCTCCTCCGCTCTCGATGATGGCGAGCGAGTTGGTCTGACACCGGTACGTCAGCGTGCTGACCAGGAAGCCCAGAGCGCCGTCCACCGAGCAGATGGCCACCTTGTTGTCGATGCTGTGAGCCGACAGATTCCACAGAGCGCTCAGGAGGCTCTTCAGCGTAGACTCCTGAAAAAACAGCAAAAAAAACCCAAAAGGATTTTATTAGGCTTGTTTACAATCAATCAGTGTGGTTCGTTCATTCATTATTCAGAAAAACAATATTCTCTTTCTGTTTGTCAGTCTAAAACCAAAACGGGACAACCCGCCCTTCAATAGCATTTATTGGCCAGGCGTCCATGCTTTCTTACGCAAGGTAACGTAACCCAATAGACCTCAACAGTCAAAGTAAAATCCCATTCATTTTCTCCATAAGGATTTAGAATATCAGTCATGATGTCTAAATCATCCGAGGTAGACTGACCCCGAGCTACGTGGTCTAAACCATCCCATACTGTCTAAACCATCCCATAATATCTATACCATCCCATAATGTCTACGTGGTTGTGAAACGAAGGTTTCTGCTCCTGTAGATGCTAGAAGTCTGTATGAAATCAACTTTGTTTTAAGAAAAACACGTTTTATCCGCGATCCTATGGAGAAAAACTACACTACCCACGATCCTAAGCGTAACAGCAACGTCTCTGATTGGTCCAACTCGCTGTTACCATAGAAACGTTTACCGTACCCGCGAAACCGCGAACGGCTAGAGCGAGCTTCTCGAACGTTTCCATTTTCTGCTTTGCTGTCAGGCGGGAGAGGAAACTGCGTCTGATAGTGGGCGGCAACCATTATTCCAATCATTAGAAACATCCATCCATCTTCGTCCGCTTATCTGGTGTCGGGTCGCGGGGGCAGCAGCTCCAGCAGGGGACCCCAAACTTCCCTTTCCCGAGCCACATTAACCAGCTCTGACTGGGGGATCCTGAGGCGTTCCCAGGCCAGGTTGGAGATATAATCCCTCCACCTAGTCCTCCCAGCTGGACGTGCCTCCACCTATTCCTGGGTCTTCCCCGAGGCCTCCTCCCAGCTGGACGTGCCTCCACCTAGTCCTGGGTCTTCCCCGAGGCCTCCTCCCAGCTGGACGTGCCTCCACCTAGTCCTGGGTCTTCCCCGAGGCTTCCTCCCAGCCACCCTCCTGAGGAAACCCATTTCGGCCGCTTGTACCCTGGATCTCGTTCTTTTCGGTCATGACCCAGCCTTCATGACCATAGGTGAGGGTAGGAACGAAAACTGACCGGTAGATCGAGAGCTTTGCCTTCTGGCTCAGCTCTCTTTTCGTCACAACGGTGCGATAATAATCATTAGAAACAGAAAGAGAATATTGGTTTTTCTGTTTTTCCGTACTGGTTTTTAAAACAGAAAAACAAAAATGGTTTTGGGGTTTTTCTGGTTTGGTTTGAAAACCGAATAATGAATCAATCAATCTTACACTGTTTACAAACACACAAAACATACACTCACTGAGCATACTATACTATGACTTTTTTCATGACTTTTTTCGACATACTGTACTATGACTTTTTCAAAATCCAGGCAGCTGCTTCGTCTTTATGCTAAGCTAAGTGGCTGCTGGTTCGTGTCTCAGAGAACCAATTAGCGATAACTAACAGACATAAATTCGCTTTCATACAGTCTGCCATTTAGCTAGTCAAGTCTGAAGTACGGGAGCATCAGCACCCCTCCATCCATACCGGTTTCTCCCTCCTTTCTTTATTTCACTAATAATGTAAAGATAAAAATATGAAGACATGTATCCACAGCAGAGCACATCCTGTTCATATGTACAACTCTATTTCTTCACAATAAACCTTAAACAACTGGCCACTGGTGTTTCATGTATTTGTATATCTTGTTGATGTTTGGCTGGATGTAAAAATGGATGTTTTATTACATTACCACTTACAACGCACAGCGTTATGCGATGAATTACCATGTATTTATTTATTTATACATTGCCTGTAAACTGTCCTCTTCACAACATATAACAATCATACATTGTGCGTGTGTTTGGGGTTTTAATGTTATCTGTTGATTGTTGGAGAAGGCCATGCAATAAAATATTGTGTGAACAGACAAAGTTTTATCTTTCATGGGCTACTCTTCGAGCCTCTTAATTGCCCCTCATAGGGCAAATAAAGTTATTTGAATTGCGTTACCTTGGTGGCCTGCAGGGCGCAGGTCATCAGTGCAGACACACAGCCGATGTCTTGGAGGACTTTCTTGCTGTTGATGTCGGCCCTCCAGGACAGATTCCTCAGGATGCTGGAGACCACCTGATGCAGCTCCTCGCTGTCGGAGGCCAGCTGGGCCACCAGCGCCTGCAGACAGCTCTTCTTAGAGCACAGAGTGGCCTGAAGGAAGAACACATGGAGGTCAAAAAGACAGGACAGTTTCCTGGTGAATCAATAAAGACTTTTAAAAAACTGAGTGCTGCTGTCAATCACCAAGGCTTCTCTGTCACCGAGTCACTAATAACAAAGACATATTATAGTATGTCGAAAAAGAGGAAAAAAAGTAACAGTATAATATGTCGAAAAAAAGTCACAGTATGATATGTATAAAAAAGTAATTAAAAGTCCTAGTATAGTATGTCGAAAAAAGTATAGTATTGAGCACACGTGTCAAACTCAAGGCCCGTGGGCCAAATCCGGCCACTTGCAAATTTTGATCTGGCCCACATATCAATTTAGGTTCACAGCTAATTTTGGCCCAACTAGTTGAGCACCACACCAAAAAAATGAGGAAACTGTTTTACATGCTGTAATTATGAGACCCTGCCGTGCAGAATTTTACAGATTTGACGACTTTGAGACTCAGAAATCCCCCGAGAAGCAGAGAGTTTTATAATATTCAGGCCGTGAAACAGGTTGTGGTGAGTCAGCTGGGTGGCAGCTGCTTTTTAAAATATGTTTGTTTTTCATGACTTTCTAAATTCTACGATAAAGCACTTTGAATTGCATTGCTGCTGAACTGAGCTATACAAATAAAATTGCCTTGCCTTGTCAAAAAAGTCAGCAAAAGAAACTTTTTTGCTGACTTTTTTTAGGGTTTTATGTCGACCAAACTGTATGGGAGAAATATATATGAGATATGCAATAATATAAAGTGAATTGACTCTTTTTTACTAAATAAAAGCATGTCAATAAACTGAACATGTCTTATTGTGATCGTCATTTCCATTGTGGCCCTTAGTGACATTGAGTTTGACACCCCTGGTATAGTTTGTCAAAAAAAGTCATAGTATACTATATTGTATGTTGAATAAAATGGATCTTGGACATAAATACCTTGTTGACGACGTCTCCGAAGGTGAGGTTAGTGACAGCCATCCCTGCATAGCGGCGCAGAGCCATGTTGATGGGGTCGTTCAGCATGCCGTACATGTCCTGATCCAGGTGGATCAGATCGGCCACCACCTGCAGCCCGCCTGGAAGGAAACACAACAGACTCTCAGACAAACGTGTCCTTATTGAAGAGTATGTCAAAAAAAATCATAAAATGTCATAGTATAGTATGTCGAAAAAAAGTCATAGTATAATGTCGAAAAAAGTCATAGTATAGTATGTCGAAAAAAGTCATAAAAAAGTCATAGTATAGTATGTCGAAAAGTCATAAAAAGTCATAGTATAAAAGTGTCGAAAAGTCTTAAAGTCATAGTATAGTATGTCTAAAAAAGTCTGAAAAAGTCATAGTATAGTATGTCGAAAAGTCCTCAAAAGTCATAGTATAGTATGTCGAAAAGGTCTTAAAAAGTCATAGTATAGTATGTCAAAAAAAGTCATAAAAAAGTCATAGTATAGTATGTTGAAAAAGTCTTAAGAAGTCATTGTATAGTATGTCGAAAAAGTCCTGAAAAAGTCATAGTACAGTATGTCGCAAAAAGTCTTAAAAAGTCATATTATAGTATGTCGAAAAAAGTCATAAAAAAGTCATAGTATAGTATGTCGAAAAAAGTCATAGTATAGTATGTCGAAAAAAGTCTTAAAAAGTCATAGTATAGTATGTCGAAAAGTCATAAAAAGTCATAGTATAGTATGTCGAAAAGTCTTAAAAAGTCATAGTATAGTATGTCAAAAAAAGTCTTAAATAGTCATAGTAGTGTCGAAAAGTCATAAAAGTCATAGTATGATATGTCGAAAAGTCTTAAAAAGTCATAGTATAGTATGTCGAAAAGTGATAAAAAGTCATTATAATATGTCAAAAAAAGTCTTAAAAAGTCATATTATAATATGTCGAAAAGTCATAAAAAGTCATATTATAATATGTCGAAAAAGTCTTAAAAAGTCATAGTATAGTATGTCGAAAAAAGTCTTAAATAGTCATAGTAGTGTCGAAAAGTCATAAAAAGTCATAGTATGATATGTCGAAAAGTCTTAAAAAGTCATAGTATAGTATGTCGAAAAGTCATAAAAAGTCATATTATAATATGTCGAAAAAAGTCTTAAAAAGTCATAATATAGTATGTCGAAAAGTCATAAAAAGTCATATTATAATATGTCGAAAAAGTCTTAAAAAGTCATAGTATAGTATGTCGAAAAAAGTCTTAAAAAGTCATAGTATACTATGTCGAAAAAAGTCTTAAAAAGTCATAGTATAGTATGTCAAAAAAAAGTCTTAAAAAGTCATATTAGAGTATGTTGAAAAAAGTCTTAAAAAGTCATAGTATAGTATGTCAAAAAAAGTCTTAAAAAGTAATAGTATAGTATGTCAAAAAAAGTCTTAAAAAGTCATATTATAGTATGTCGAAAAGTCTTAAAAAGTCATAGTATAGTATGTCGAAAAGTCATAAAAAAGTCGTATAGTATGTCAAAATTGGAAAAAAAAAGTCATAGTATAGTATGTCGAAAAGTCATGAAAAATTCATAGTATAATATGTCGAAAAGTCATAAAAAGTCATAGTATAGTATGTCGAAAAAAGTCCTAAATAGTCCTAGTATAGTACAGACTCTCAGCCCAATGTGTCAGGGACAGTAGGCAGGATACCGGGCTGCAGGGCTTTCACCAACCTAGTTCGTTCATGGCGCGTCGGTACTCTTCTTCGAAGGAAAGCTTCATGATGGCACACATGGCCTGACAGATCTGAGGGTCCACAGGTTCAGGGATGTCTGAAGAGAGGAAGACAGTTACTTAAAGTAGAAATACCAACGTGAAGAAATACTCTGTTACAAGTTAGAGCCCTGCATTCAAAAACTGAAAGTTCTGTTTCTGCCGCTGACAGACTCAGATTATTATTCTAAGAGTCAGACAACATTATGGGATGGATCCCTACAGAGATAGACCTTTTAGTTAAAGAGTAAGATCCTTTTAGTTTAACATGAAACAGCCCCGAAATCACCATCACCAAACTCCACCAGACTCCATGTAAATAATCAGGACGTTTAACGTGTATAGAGCCAGCATATCTCCACCAGACTCCATGTAAATAATCAGGACTTTTAGCGTGTATAGAGCCAGTATATCTCCACCAGACTCCATGTAAATAATCAGGACTTTTAGTGTGTATAGAGCCAGCATATCTCCACCAGACTCCATGTAAATAATCAGGACTTTTATCGTAAGACAAACTTAATTCAAAGTCGACAGAAACTAAATAAAACTATCAAAAGCCGTCTTGGTTCATCTTTCCACTGTTCCAACAATCACCACTCTGGTTTGGTTGAAATAAACCCTTAATTCACCCATTTACATGTGGAGATATGCTGGCTCTATACAAGCTAAAAGTCCTGATTATTTACATGGAGTCTGGTGGAGATATGCTAGCTCTATACACGCTAAAAGTCCTGATTATTTACATGGAGTCTGGTGGAAATATGCTGGCTCTATACACGCTAAAAGTCCTGATTATTTACATGGAGTCTGGTGGAGATATGCTGGCTATATACACGCTAAAAGTCCTGATTATTTACATGGAGTCTGGTGGAGATATGCTGGCTCTATACACACTAAAAGTCCTGATTATTTACATGATGAAATTTTGAAAAAAGCATTGAAAAATGTGTAGAAAAAAGTGTTGACTTGTGTCTCTGTTTGTGTGTGTGTGTGTGTGTCACAGACAGAGACACACACACGCTTAAACACTTATACACACACGCAAACACATAGAGACATACACAGACACACACACAGAGACACACACACACACACACACACACACACCCCCACTGACCGGTGGTTCTGGTTCCTCCGGGGGTCCCAGCGTGGCTCTCCATCCAGTCCCAGCCGCTGTCGCAGTACGTGCGGACCTGCTCCAGCATGTGCAGCACCCTCATCTCTCTCCGGGCCTGGCCCTCGTCCTGCTGCGAGTAGATGATGTTGTGCAGCGCCGCGCTGGCTCGGGATTTGGCTTCTCGGCTGCAGCCAGTCGCCGTGGCTGTCTCGGCGGGTCCACTGGCGCCGGCGCTGGTGCCCGGAGCTTCGTGGAGGATCTGGACCAGAAGAGGGACGCAGCCAGACTTCCTCATGGCGATGCAGCTGTCCTGAGAGCTGGACAGGGCCAGCAGGGTGCGGGACATCTCGTCCTTGTCTCGGTTAGCGAGCATGGAGAGCAGCCAGAACACCATCTCCACCTGCACAGAGGCCCAGAGGAGACACACGGGACATTTAGGGAGGCCCAGGACATACACGGGACATTTAGGGAGAGGTCCCTGATGCCGATCAGATTTTTGTAATATTAATCTGCTGATACAAAGTCCCGATCAGATACTAAATATGATATATATATATATATATATATATATAGGCCGAGATAATAGAGCAGCATACCATTTTGTTGTATGTGTGTGTGTCTGTGTGTCTGTCTGTCTGTCTGTGTCTGTGCATAGCTGTGTGTGTGTGTGTATGTATATGTGTGTCTGTGTATGTCTATGTATGTGTGTGTATGGCTGTGTGTGTGTGTGTATGTGTGTGTTTGTGTGTATGTGTGTATGTGTGTTTTGTGTCTGTCTGTGTCTGTGTGTGTGTCTGTGTGTGCGTCTGTATTTGTGTGTGTGTGTGTGTGTGTCTCTGTGTGTGTGTGTGTGTGTGTCTGTGTGTGTGTGTGTGTGTGTGTGCGTGCACAGGAGACCTAAATCAGTTTTTATTTTTTGATGATTGCAATAACTTTTAAAACTTTTAATGTTTAGAAACATTAAAAATTTAATGTTTAATTTAGTTACTCTGATGTTTCTGACTGTTAGACTAAAAGCGGCTCTGTGGACAGCCATGATGTCTCTCAGTATTAGCCCTTTATTAGCACTTTATTAACCCTTTATTAGCCCTTTATTAAAGCCTTTATTAACCCTTTATTAAAGCCTTTATTAACCCTTTATTAACCCTTTATTAAAGCCTTTATTAACCCTTTATTAACCCTTTATTAAAGCCTTTATTAACCCTTTATTAGCCCTTTATTAACCCTTTATTAGCCCTTTATTAAGAGTGTCACCTTGCTGCCTCCGTCTGCTGCAG